>NW_022437006.1:511583-515357 GCF_009761245.1 Sapajus apella
TTCCTTCCTTCCTTCCTTCCTTCCTTCCTTCCTTCCTTCCTTCCTTCTTTCCTTCCTTCCTTCCTTCCCTCACTCCCTCCCTCCCTCCTTCCTTCCTTCCTCTTTCTCTCTTTCTTTTATTTCAGAGTCTCCAACCAAGGTTGGAGTGCAGTGGTATGATTACAGATCACTGCAGCCTCAACCTTTTTGGCTCAAGGGATGCTCCCATCTCAGCCTCCTGAGTAGCTGGAACTACAGGTGCACGCCACCATGCCTGGCTAATTTTTTATTTTTTCTAGAGACGGGGGTCACCCTATGTTGCCCAGGCTTGTCTTGAACTTCTGGGCTCAAGCAGTCCTCCTGCCTCAGCTTCCCAAAGCATTGGGATTACAGATGTGAGCCACTGCACCTGGCCTGAGTTTTTAATAAACCAAATAATTAATGTACTATCTGACTGTATTAGAACCTAAAACACATTTTCTGGCTATGGGTTCCCAAGCAGAGCAGGAGGCCTGACCAGTTCATTAATTCCCTGCACCAGGTCTGGCAGAAAGCCACGAAACTCATTGTATTAGGTCTCCCCTCAGGCACTTGAAGATATGATCTTCAGATCTCTTTTCAATATTCCAGGGGAAGGGGCCCTACTTGTTTCCAAGATACTGACTTCTCATGCTAATAGCGATGCTCCTGTAGACATTATATTGTATCCCAGAACTTTTCAAATCTGTGGTTCCACCTAAAATTTTATCTGGTGAATTGTCACTTACTGCCTAGGTGCCAACCAGTACAGCAGTGAGTGTTCATCTTACTTAGACTTCAGAGCCATGTAATGGATGAGCATGCACCCAAGCTCCCCTTCCACCACTCTGCTTGCTGGCATGTAAGCGTGCTCTCCTTTACAGGGTCCTGGATCTTCTTTCTCACTGGCTACTGGTGTGTAATGGCTTTTGCTCTGCGCTGTTGTAACAATCACCTTGTTGGCCTTCTGTGTTTAGGAAGAATCACAGTCACTACCCTAAAGAACTCAGAGCCTCAGTTTGCAGAAGGCCTGTCGTTAAACATAAAATGAATTTTGAACCATTGAGAAGACTTTCTGCTTCTCTTGAGCCAGTGGTTGAACTTGTATTCTTGGACAACCTGCTGGTGAGGGAGACCCTCTGTTAAATGCTGACCTAATGTAGACTGTTGAAGCAGTGTTTACTACTAGCATTGAAAACTTCATTGGAATTGTTCTCAGCTCTGAAATGCACCATCAACGAGCAGTAGTAAGCCCAATGGAGACAGGACTATGTGTGTGTTCCTTCTGAATGTTAATAATTAATATTGGAAAGTCTGTGCTATCTCCAAGAATTCGATGGTCTTTTAAAACTAAAGAAGGCTGGGGAAGCTACTCGGGAGACTGAGGCAGGAGAATCACTTGAACCCGGGAGGCAGAGGTTGCAGTGAGCCGAGATCGTACCATTGCACTCCAGCCTGGGCAACAAGAGTGAGACTCTATCTCAAAAAAAAAAAAAAAAAAGAAGGCTGGGGAGCCACTGTGGCTCAGGCCAGTTGTCCTAGCACTGGAGGAGGTGAGGCTGCGCATTTGAGGCCAGCCTGGGCAGCATTAAAACAAAAAACAAAAAAAACCCTCTCATTCATTAAAAAAAAAAAAAACTAAAGAAGGCTGGGCACCATGGCTCATGCCTGTAATCCCAGCACTTTGGGAGGCTGAGGCAAGAGGATTGCTTGAGTTCAGGAGTTTGAGACCAGGCTGGGAAACATGGCAAAACCCTGTCTCTGCAAAAAAATATAAAATTAACTGGGAATGGTAGCTCATACCTGTGGCCCCAGCTATTCAGGAGGCTGAGGGAGGAGGATTGCTTGAGCCCAGAAGATGGAGGCTGCAGTGAGCCAAGATTGTGCCACTGCACTCCAGCCTGGGCAACAGAGAGAGAACCTGTCTTTAAAAAAAAGAAAAAAATTAAAACTAAAGAAAAAGGGCTGAGCATGGTGGCTCATGCCTATAATCTCAGCACTTTGGGAGGCCAAGAGTTTGAAACCAGCCTGGGCAACATGGCAAAACTCCATCTCTACCAAAAATACAAAAAAAAAAAAAAAATTAGCTGAGTGTGGTGGCACACAGCTGTAGTCCCAGCTGTTTAGGAGGCTGAGGTGGGAGGATGGTTTGAGCCCAAGAGGCAGACATTGCAGTGAGCTGAGATCATGTCATTGCATTCCAGCCTGGCCAACACAGCCAGACCTCATCTCATAAAAATGGCTGGGCATGGTGGCTAATACCTGTAATCCTAGCACTTAGAGAGACCAAGGCAGGAGGATTGCTTGAGGCCAGTAGTTAGAGACCTGCATGGCTAATATAGTGAGACCCCATCTGTTGTTTTTTTTTTTTGGAGTCGGACTCTTGCTCTGTCACCCAGGCTGGAGTGCAGTGGTGGGATCTCGGCTCACTGCAACCTTTGTCTCCTGAGTTCAAGTGATTCTCCTGAGAGTGCCACCACTCTCAACTAATTTTTGTATTTTTAGTAGAAGTGGTGTTTCACCATGTTGGCTAAGCTGGTCTCAAACTCCTGACCTCAGAGGATCTGCCCACCTCGGCCTCCCAAAGTGCTGGGATTATAGGTGTGAGCCAAGCCAATGTGCCCAGCTCCCATCTGTATTTTCAAAAAAATAAAATATAAAACAAAAAAGTAAAGAAAAAAACAGGCTTGTGGATAATTTTAGATTTATTTTATGGATTTTCACTGGGTAAGAAAGGAATGTTAGAAATATATGTTTATGGTAAAGCTTACCTCAAAGGATCTCATATTATTTGTTTGTTTGAGTCAGGGTCTTGCTATGTTGCCCAGGGTGATCTTGAACTCCTGAGCTCAAGAGATCCTTCCAACTCAGCCTCCTGAGTAGCTGGGATTACAGGCATGCACCACAGCACCCAGCTTTAGATCGCATATTATTTGGGTAGCTGGACGGTGGTGATTCTACTTCTCCCTCTTTTCCCCCAGTAAGTGGAAATAAATGACAGTATTGTATTGTATTGTATTTATTCATTTGAGGCAGGGTCTTGCTCTGTTGCCCAGACTGGAGTGCAGTGGCATGAACACAGCTCACTGCAGCCTCAACCTTCTGGGTGCAAGTGATCCTCCTATCTCAGCCTCCAGAGTAGCTGGAACCATAGGCATGTGCCACCATCCCTGGCTAATCCAATAATTTTTTTTTTTATGTAGAGACAGGGTCTCGCTATGTTTCCCAGGCTGTCTCAAACTCCTGGGCTCAAGCCTTAGCCTCCTAAAGTGCTAGGATTATAGGGGTGAGCCACTGTGTCTGACTCTATTTAAAATAAATAAATAAATAAATGAAGCTAAAACACAATTGGAACTTTATTTGCTCTTTGATGACCCTTCATAGCACCTCAGTTTCTCATGGCATGCCTCTTGCTTGGTTTACATCATAGAATTTCTGGCATAATAAGCCAGGCGTGGTGGCTCATGCCTGTAATTCCAGCAGTTTGGGAGGTCGAGGCAGGCGGATCACCTGAAATCAGGAGCTCGAGACCAGCCTGGCCAACATGGTGAAACCCCATCTCTACTAAAAATACAAAAATTAGCCAGATGTGGTGGTGGGTGCCTGTAATTCCAGCTACTCGGAAAGCTGAGGCAGGAGAATCGCCTGAACCCAGTGGGGGAGGCGGAGGTTGCAGTGGGCCGAGATTGCACCATCGCTCTCCAGCCATCTAGGCAAAAGGGTGAAACTCCATCTCAAAAAAAAAAAAAAAAAAAAAAAAAAAAAAAAAAAAAAAAA
>NW_022437006.1:515457-541782 GCF_009761245.1 Sapajus apella
AAAAAAAAAAAAAAAAAAAAAAAAAAAAAAAAAAAAAAAAATCTGGCATAATCTCAGAATATCTGGCTGGAAGTAATGGCCCACTCCTGTAATCCCAGCACTTTGAGAGGCTGAGGCAGGCAAATCACTTGAGGTCAGGAATTTGAGACCAGCCTGACCAACATGATGAAACAATGTCTCGCCGGGCACTGTGGCTCACGTCTGTAATCCCAGCTCTTAGGGAGGCAGAGGCAGGAGGACAGCTTGAGCCCAGGAGTTCGAGACCTGCCTGGGCAATATGGTGAGACCCCGTTCTCCACAAAAAGGAAAAAAGCAAAATGACAAAAAACAAACCAAAAAAAATGTCTCAATAAAAGGGAGACTCTGTCTCAAAAAACAGAGAAAATCTCAGAAGATTCTTAGAAATTTCTTACCACTGGTAAAAGAAATTCAGCTGAGTTAAATTTAAAGGCGTTTAATTGAGCAATGAAAAATTTGCAAATAGGGCAACCCCCAGAATCACAGCAGATTCATAGAGAATCCGGCACAGCCACGTGGTGGAAGATTTACAGACAGCAAAAGGAAACTGACGTACAGAAGCAAAAGTGAAGTACAGAAACAACTGGATTGGTTACAGCTTGGCATTTGCCTTATTTGAACATGGTTCGAACAGTTGGCTACATTTGATTGGCCAAAACTCAGTGATTGGCACAGATGTGGGCTATAGCTGGTTTAGTCCTCCACTTGTTACAGTTCATGATGTACAGAAAAACCTTTAGGCCAAACTTAAATATGTGAGAAGGCAGCTTTAGGCTAAACTTGATTTAAACCCACCTTGTCCCAGTTCTGGTTTCCAAATTATCTTTCCTAGCTCAGAAGTATAGTGATTATCCATCACTCTTTCCAGCATTAACGCCATCAAATCTCTTACTCTTCTGTTTCACTTGTGCTATAATAATCCAGATGACAACAGAACTAGCTAAAGAACATACATTAGGTGTCACATCTGACATATAGATTCTGCTATTTGATCTGCTGTGGACATATTTGCTCATCTTTGCTTACCGTTATCCAGCCTCCTTTCTTTGGCAAAACCATCTTAACCTGCACAATGCTGTATTCCAGTCTTGGAGGCAGCTCCTCAACTAAGAATATGACTTTGGCTAAGGCAGACAGTGTCTCCCCACCATCTGCTGTCTCAGAATTGGACTCTGGGGTGGAGTGATCCAAAGATACTAAGGAATATACAGGCAGCTATATCCTAAAGAATCCGTCTATTCATTTTTACTACTGAGGCCTGTGAAATGCTTTGGTTTTGTTCGTTACATATTGGTTCATTGACCTTCCTCTTTGTTTTGGCCCTCTTGTTTCCACATATTTTTCCAATGAAATGCCTTTTATCTTGTGATAAAAGTGATTTTCTGTTGTTTGCAACCACAAAACCCTAACTAGCAGTGGCAGCTTGTATTAGTGACTTAAATTCTGCAAAATCAGGAAAATTATATTTACTTATTTAGATGTCAGGAGGATTAAATGTGAAAACAAATTCAAGGGTCCGGAATGCAATAGCCACAATAAATCCATGCCCTGTAAACTCAGGTGAACCCCCAGAATAGCTTAGCAGTCTTTTTATTTGGTCTAGGCCATCTGCTTCTCCAAATCCCCTCAGCAGGCTTTACAAACATTTACAATTTTCTCCAGGCTGCCCACTCTATCTCTACCTCAATCTCAACAGCCTGTCTGGAATGTTGCAGGAGAATGTCAAGGAGATAGAGATACCATGTTTGCAGAGTCTCAGAAGGCTTTTATGATCTTGTGATTCATGCCAGGGTCATGATTTCTGAAACTCAGTTTGCAAGAACCTACTTTTGAAAAAACACATTAGGACATTGATTAGAATCTCCTTATTAATACCTGCATCCTATAATCAGTGCTTTGCAATACTCAGAGTGGCACAGTGGAGTGAGGTTATAATCAGTGCTGCTGCTGAAATTATTCCTTACAATTTGATAATGTTGGACTTGAAGGTCACATCTGGTTTACATAATAACTTACCATCTTACTGTGGGTTCTGGTATGCCTAAGAAGGCAGTACTCTCCAATCTTTGTTTAAACAACTCTAGGATCAGAATGTTCCTGGTTTGACCTGGTACCAGAGATACTGTCTGAAATTTTGTGTTCTTTTCGGTTAATCATTCAAACATCAAGTTTACATGCAGCTACAGAAAATGTATGTATGTCTTAATTATGAAAGCATTCTCAACATACCAAACTACAAACATACCAGCATAAAGCAACACCAGCCATAAATTTCTGCAATTGCAATATATAATAAACTCTCTCTATAGAAAAAATATATAATCTCAATATAAAATACATTATAAATATATAATAAATAGCACTATGAGATGAAGGAATGTTGATCAACTTGAAAAGATAGTTTTGGGGTATATAGAACCAAAGCCTCTGACCTTTCTCATCGATTTCCTCCTTTATGTATTTTTTCTTTTTACCCTCTTTCTTTCCCTTCCTTCCTCCCTGCCTTTATAAAGCTCCCTAAACAACCTAGGACTAGCATTAAGTTTGTTAGACATGGCATTTTCTCAGTACAAATATTTTAATTTTTCTTTCTGTTTAGAAATTAATTTTATTATATTTATTTTTAAATTTATTTATTTATTTATTTGAGATGGAGTCTCACTCTATTGCCTAGGCTGGAGTGTAGTGGCACAATCTCGGCTCACTGCAACCTCCACCTACTGGATTCAAGCTATTCTCCTGCCTCAGCTTCCCGAGTAATTGGGATTACAGGTGTGAGCCAGGCTTTTTGTATTTTTAGCAGAGATGGGGTTTCACCATGTTGGCCAGGCTGGTCTTGAACTCCTGACCTCAAGTGATCCACCTGCCTTGGGATCCCAAAGTGCTGGGATTGCAGGTGTGAACCACCACACCTAGCCCCTGAAAACTTTTAATGTTTAAAAACTCACGTTTCCAGCAGAACATGGTGGCACACACCTGTAGTCCCAGCTCTTTGGCTGGCTGAGGCTGGTGGATTGCTTGATACCAACCTGGGCAATACAGTGAGACCTTGCTTCTATAGTTGAAAGAAAGAAAAAAAGAAAGAGAAGGAAAAGGAAGGAAGGAAGAAAGGGAGGGAGGGAGAGAAGAAGGAAGAGAAAACTCATGTTTCCTTGGATGAAATTTGTGTTTCTTCTTGTGATCCCTGACCAGTTTTAAACTTTAGAACTGTGGCACTACTAACTGGCTTCTAGGCGACCTCTCCCACTAGATGGGTTTGAAGTACAGAAATGATTTCATCAGTCTTAGAATGGAGGCTTTAGAGATTCAAGCATGTGGAGAAGTTCTGAGTGTTCAACCTCAATGCCAAGCATTTCACTGGTGAAAATAAGGCTCATAGCTTGAATAAGAGGCAACATCTATTCACCTGACATCAGGTTTTGTTCCTGAGGAAGGGTACATATTGATACTGGAATGCTAGGAAGGGAAGAGTGTGGTCCCTTTAAATAATACAGAAGGGGGGAAGGGAAGTGTTGGGTAGAGAAAGGCTCCACCCCCACGGACCTAGGTGAGGACAGACATTTCCTACCCACATGTTGCATTTCCCAAGACCACCCTGGCCTGCCACACCCCCATCCTGGAACTATAAAAGCTGGAGACCCTAGCAGGCAGGCAGACACAAGTGGTTGGACGTTACGAAGAACGCGTTCGTGGAAAGAGGTGCAAGTGGCTGGTCGTCAGGAGGAGCACGCCAGCAGAGGAGCACACCAACAGGTAACAGCACACCCCAGGCCACCAATCGGTAAGCGGGTTGAGGTGGAGTTTGACCAGGGCAGTTGGAGGAGAGCCTGGGCCCCTGAGTGGCCCAACTCCAGGGAAAGACCATCTCCTTTCTGGTTCCCCCATCAGCTGAGAGCTACTTCCACTCACTAAAACTTTGCACTCATTCTCCAAGCCCACATGTGATCCGATTCTTCCCATACACCAAGGCAAGAACCCAGGATACAGAAAGTCCTCTGTCCTTGCAACAGGATAGAGGGTCTAATTGAGCTGGTTAACAAAAGATGGCAAACTAAGAGCACCCTGTAATACATACCCACTGGGGCTTCAGGAGCTGTAAACATTCACCCCTAGACGCTGCCGTGGGGTGGGTCAGAGCCCCACAGTCTGCGGGGCTATATACTGAGCATCAGGACACTGAATAAGTGAGCTGCACCCAGATCGCATGCCCTGCCAGGGGGACAAGGGAACCTTTCCTGTTTCAATATCCACTTGCAAGTGAGAGTTCTGATATGGTATATGCCTGAGCAGGCTGCTGCTGCATGTAGCTTGTGATTGGACATTATGATGTTATTTCGTAATGATAATATTTAGTGCATAATTACTGCATTATATGCAAATGTTGTATTGCATTACAGTTACATCATAGAAATGTGCAAACAACAGCTGCAGAATGTAGAGCCAGTGTCTATCTATGCTAGAGACGCCCTGGGAGACACAGCTCTTAGAACTTGGTTTCATAGGCAGGGCGTGGTGGCTCATGCCTGTAATCCAAGCACTTTGGAGGCCAAGACGGGCGGATCACCTGAGGCCGGGAGATCAAGACCAGCCTGACCAACATGGTGAAACCCTGTCTTTAAAATAAAAAAAATTAAAAAATAAAAAAGAACTTGGTTTCATAACGTTGGCTTAGGAGAAATTTAGGTCTGAAATCTAGAGCATTCCAGGGAGGAGTTGGTCTGGAGCAATTTGTGTAGGAGGGGATTTGATAAGGTTCTGAGTCTTGGAATAGGCACCATGAAGCACCTGAAGAGGTGCTGGCAGACCGGAGTTGATTATGAGGCTAGGTGCAGCTCTTTTATATTTTCTGCATAAACTGATAATTAGGGTGAGCCTTCTGCTTTTATGTTGAGCTAAAAGTATAAATAATGGTTTGGTGGACATATCAGTGACTTCCTCTGCAAAAAAAAAAAGGGAAGCTTTTGCTAGTTACACATTCCATCATGCCTTTGCTCTAGAGATTGGTACAAACAGATGTAACTTATTTTGGAGTTAAAGTTCCCTGTGCAATACTTTTTAAAAATATTTGTTTGCTTAGGCTGGGCACAGAGGCTCATGCCTGTAGTCCCAGAACTTTGGGAGGCCGAGGTGGGCAGATCATGAGGTTAGGAGATCAAGACCATCCTGGCTAACATGGTGAAACCCCATCTCTACTAATACAAAAAATTAGCCAGGCTGGTGGCAGGCACCTGTGGTCCCAGCTGCTCAAGAGACTGAGGCAGGAGAATCACTTGAAGCCAAGAGGCAGACCGGAGTTGATGATGAGGCTGGGTGCAGCTCTTCCTTTTATATTTTCTGCATAAACTGGTAATTAGGATGAGCCTTCTGCTTTTATGTTGAGCTAAAAGTATAAATAATGGTTGCCGTGAGCCAAGATTGTGATACTGCACACAGCCAGGGCGACAGAGCAAGACTCTGTCTCATATATATTTGTTCCTTTACTTATTTGTAGAAGTGAGGTCTCTCTCTTGCCCAGGTTGGTCTGAACTCCTGGCCTGAAGTGATCCTCCCACTTCAGCCTCCAAAAGTATTAGTATTATAGGGATGAGCCACCACATCTGGCCTGGACTACTGTTGATAAAAAATGTTTTTATTCCCAGTCAAAAGCTCCCAGAAGTAATCAATCCCCTTAAATAGAGCCAATATAACTATCAGTTGGGAAACCTGTGGGACTTTCAGACTCTTGAGCAAGGAGTTGGATATAATAATGGAACTAGGCTGGGTGCGGTCACTCACACTTATAATTCCAGCACTTTGGGAGGCCAAGGCGGGTGGATCACCTGAGGTTGGGAGATCGAGACCATCCTGGCTAACACAGTGAAACTTCATCTTTACGAAAAATACAAAAAATTAGCCGGGCATTGTGGCACGTGCCTTGTAATCCCAGCTACTCAGGAGGCTGAGGCAGGTGAATCGCTTGAACGCAGAAGGCAGAGACTGCGGTGAGCCAAGATTGCGTCATTGCATTCCAGCCTGGGGAACAAGAGCGAAACTGCATCTCAAAAAAAAAAAATAATAATAATAATAATGGAATTAAAAAAAGAGAAAATATCTGGGAATTTAGATTTGTAAGTCCTCGGCGTACAGATGGTAGCTAAGGGCAATGACACAGAAAAAGTTAGAAAGGGAGAATGTGTAGAATGAGAAAAAAGAGGCCAGGCGTGGTGGCTCACGCCTGTTATCCAAGCACTTTGGAGGCCAAGGCGGGCGGATGACCTGAGGTCGGGAGTTCAAGACCAGCCTGACCAACATGGTGAAACCCTATCTTTATTAAAAAGCAAACAAACAGGTGAGGACTAAACTATGAAAAATACCAACATTTATAGAGAGCTAAAGGAAGAAGGCCAGCAGCGGATAAAAGCCAGGGAAGACTATTGTCACACTAGTCGAGGCAAAAGAGTCAAGGAAAGCAAGATGCTATTGAGTGAAACCTCAGAATATAGTTACAGAGTATCCAGAACCAAGATGGGGAAGAACTAATCAAGAGGAAGTAGTCAAACGGTAAGAGCAAGTGGGTAATAAATGCAGCAAAGCTCCTGAAGAGATGGGAGAAGATCATAAAGAATACAAGGGAAGTCTGGTAGTCAGCCTCCAAGATAGCCCCCAGTCATCCTTTCTCCTGGTAGTCATGCCCTTTTGTCAACCCCTCTCACAATGGTCTGAGTGAGTGACTGATTAAAGATGGCAGAAATGACATTGTGTCATTTCAGAGGTTAGGTTATAAAATCTACTGTGGCTTCTGTCTTGGTGACATTCACTCGCTTTCTCTCTCGTCCCTGATTATTTGCTCTGGGGGAAGCCAGCTGCTATCTGTGGAGAAACAGATATGGCGAGGAAGTAAGGCTTCATGCCAACAACCATGTGAGGGAGGTTGGAAGGGAATCCCCCAGCTCAGTTAAGGCTTCAGAGGTTGGCAGCCCTGGCTGACATCTGATTGTAACCATCAGGAGAGACACTCTGAACCAGAACCACTCCGCCATGTTGCTCCCAGATTCCTCGCATCCAAAACGGTGTGCGATAACAGACTTTTTTTTGTTTTTTGTTTTTGTTTTTGTTTTGACACAGAGTCTGGCTCTGTCACCCAACCTGGAGTGAAGAGGCATGATCCTGGTTCACTGTTCACCTCCTGGGTTCAAGCAATTCTCCTGCCTCAGCCTCCTGAGTAGATGGGATTACAGGTGTGTGCCACTGTGGCTGGCTAATTTTTTTTGTAATTTTTAGTAGAGACGGGGTTTCATCATCTTGGCCAGACTGGTCTTGAACTCCTGACCTCATGATCAACCTACCTCAGCCTCCCAAAGTGCTGGGATTACAGGTGTGAGCCACTGTGCCTGGCTGATGTTTGTTGTGTTAAGCCATGAAGTCTGGGTAATTTGTTATATAGAAATAGATAATACAGGAGGGATTGGCTTTGAACAGGAAGGTAGACTGCTTCCTCTAAGAAGTTACCATTTATGGTCATTTTTGTAAAATCTTGTTCTTCAAGTTTACCCTTTATTGCTTAGGTTTGGTATCTTAAAACATTTCAATTTTAAGTTATGACTAGACCAAAGCCATTTTTATTGCTCATCAAAAAAATATTTTAGGCTGGATGTAGTGGCTCACGTCTAAAATCCAAGCACTTAGGGAGACTGAAATGGAAGGATTGCTTGAGGCCAGGAGTTCAAGACCAGCCTGGGTAACATAGTGAAACTCCCTCTCTCCAAATATATATATATTTATTTAAATATATATCTTTAAATAAATATGTTTATATGAATGTGTATATTTATTTATAAATATATATATATATATAAAGTTAGAATTTCCTACTTTTTGTAGTATCCTACTCACATTTGGCTATAATACCTCTTTTCTTAGCTCATATCCATTTAATCATTCATTTGATAAATATTTATTGTATGTGACATTAGTATTAACTTATAGAAAGCAATGTTGCTTTTAAAGTGATTGGTAGGGTAATAAATGAGCTATTTGCTAGTATATCCAAGTTATCTAGTAATAAGAGTTTACTGAACAAAGAAGTATGGGTAATAATAGCATAAAAGTATAAACAAATACCCAAACGGTATATTGACAGAATAAAATGACATATACAAAAAACCCAAGCATGTGTGAAGAACAGTGTGAGATTGTATCCAACCAAAATTATATTCAAAGTAAAAATCATATTTGCATGACGAACTGTAGAGCATAAGTTAAAACAAATGAATACCGCTGATCACAGAACAATGAGAAATTCCTGCAGCAAGTGGCATAACTGCCAAACGGGATAACATCAAAGAAGTATGAAGGGAAAACTAATTTTGAGGCTGTAACCATGTGGAACTGAAGCTGATTCTTCAAGTTCTGCCTCTACGGGAATTGTGTTCCTATAATTTAACCATTTATAAGATTTTCACACAGAAAAAATTACTATACTGTTGGATGTGAACTAAGACATCAAATTCATAAAATTTTCTGTTATTTTCATTATTTATCTCAGACCTTTACTCTTATATTGTTTTGAGGAAGGACTTGTGTACAAATCATGGTACAAAGTTTAAAATACCAAATGCACTTTAAGGAAATTAGAGTTGTTAGCTACCTTCTGTTATCCTTTGTTGTATTTTGGGTTTCACTGGGTGCTGGAGCTGCTATACCACAGTGATAGTCTGGGGCTTGGCCAGGTCATGGGGCTGGGCAAAGGTGGTGAGGAAATGAACAGATCCAGCTGTCAGCATAGCAAGGAGATCCAATCCTGCGGGCCAGGCACAGCCCTAATGGTTTTTAATTCATCATCTGTGGGAAAAATTATGCTACTTGAAAGACCTTGACTTCAATTCTGGCTTTACCATTTGATAACTCTGTGGTGACACTGAGCAAGAGACTTTACCTCTGTGAGCCTCAATGTCTTCTCCACAAAATAGAGCTGAAAAAAATCTCTTATAATTACATCTTGTTTTTCTTCTTAAAAGTCAAATGAGCCTGGTATCAAATATGTATGAAGCCATTTTAAAAAACTTTAAAGTCCTATAAACAATTTTTTTTTTTTTTTTTTTTTTTAAGACACAGTCTCACTCTGTCACCCAGGCTGGAGTGCAGTGGTACGATCTTGGCTCACTGCAGCCTCCGCCTCTGAGGTTCAAGTGATTCTCATGTCTCAGCCTCCTGAGTAGCTGGGTTCACATGTGCCACCACACCCAGCTAATTTTTGTATTTTAGTAGAGATGGGGTCTTACCATGTTGGCCCGGCTGGTCTCCAACTCCTGATCTCAGATGATCCACCCACCTCGGCCTCTCAAAGTGCTGGGATTACAGGTGTAATCCGCCACACTCAGCCTTAAACAGAATAATACTGTTATCATTCCTTTTTGCTTGAATCTTTATGATCTTGGAAAAAGTTCAGGTAGGCTTTAAGCTGTGAACACAACTTGGGAAGGGCTATAGCTAATTCTTAAAAAAAAAAAAAAAAAAAAAACACATCTTTTCTGAAAATCATTAAAACAATTGAAGTTAGGTTTTAAATAAAAACAAACCCCTAAGCAAATATATATCACTAGACAACATTAGATCTTTATCTCCATGAGATTACAAGGGCTTTCCATCTAACACACAAGAAAAGGACCAATTTCTCTAGCACCAAAAAGCCAAGCCTATTAGCACTTACTATCGTAAACGGTTACCACAAAAACAAAATAATGCAGGTTGAATTTATGGCTTATGTAAAAGTCAAGCCTCTAGGGTCTTTAAAAGTATTTTTTCTACTTTCAAATATAAGACATTCGTTGTATAAATTTTGGAAACTTAATACAAGTATAAAGAACAAAATTACTGACAATCACATTGCTCATAGATAACATTTTGTTAATGTTTTTGCATAGTTTTTTTTTTTTCCAATTTTTGTCTTCTTCTTGTCTGCTTTTTTTCCCACGTATTTTTTATTATGAACAGTACCATAACATTACATGAGTTCTTTTTCTTTCTTTTTTTTTTTTTTTTTTTTTTGAGATGGCGTCTCATTCTGTCACCCAGGCTGGAGTGCAGTGGTACAGTCTCTGCTCACTGCAGCCTCTGCCTCCCAGGTTCAAGTGATTCTCCTGCCTCAGCCTCCCCAGTAGCTAGATTACAGGTGCCTGCCACCATGCCTAGCTAATTTTTGTATTTTTAGTAGAGAGAGAGTTTCGCCATATTGGTCAGGCTGGTCCCAAACTCTTGACCTCAAGTGATCCATATGCCTTGGCCTCCCAAAGTGCTTGAGCCACCATGCCCAGCCAGCATTACATAAGCTTTCAAAACATGATTTTTACAATGATATTCTAAAAAGATTATTTTTTAATCTGAAATTATTTCTAAGGTAAATATTTTTCTTCCAGGTATTTTCCTAAGGACTCAAGTTCAAAACCTTACATTACTCTGGTCTCCCTTTCTTTTTTTTTTCTTATGAGAAATCAAGTCTGAATTGATTTGATTCAGAACCAAACCTGAATCTGATCACTAAATTCTATTAATTCTTCTCTTTCTATGTCTGTCCACATGGCTCTGGGCCAGGCCCCTGTTTCCTCAGCTCAGATTATTGAAGTCCTTTTCTGACTTATTTATTTCACTGTAGTCTCTTTTCTCTGTGGTATCTATTTTACATATCTCTTTGCGTCATGACCCTGCTCAAAAGTACTGACTGCCTCCACCTTATATAGCAGAGGTCCCAAACTTGAGCTCCAAGGCTGAACATAGTCTACAAATTGCCAGGCGCGGTGGCTCATGCCTGTAATCCTAGCACTTTGGGAGGCCGCGGTGGGTGGATCACCGGAGGTCAGGAGTTCAAGACCAGCCTGGCCATCTTGGTGAAACCCCATCTTAAAAAAAATAGTCTACAAATGTGTTTTATTACAATTCCACAATGCTCTGACCATTATTTTTAAATTTGCTGGAATCCTTTCAGTGGTCCATATGTTTCACTGATCTGTGTTACCTGCCTGGCCTCTAGGCTTCCAGGTATGGCTGAGTAGACTTTGCATTTTAAAACTCCAGAGGGCACTGTGCACATAACATCTAAAGTTGTGTAGTGCACAACCTATACAATCCACACAACTCTAGTTGGTGGCCCTACAGAAACCTATGGACGTTTAGTGTAAACTCTAGTCTGTAAAACTACTATCATGTCTAGCCCTGCCCACCTTATTGATTAACCATCCAGTACCATAGTCTGGAAAAGGCTGACATTCCTAAAAGCTTTGCACTCTAAGATAAGCCATGATGAGAACCAGAAATATTTGGAAAGCCTTGAATTCTAAGATAACCCATAAAGTTATTATTTAGGCAAAAGACTGAAACTTTTCGTTTTTCTTTTATCAAAACCACCCCAAAGTTATCCAATCAGAATAACAATCAGCTATCTCCTGACCTTTTGGGGTTTTTTGTTTGTTTTTGTTTTTTTGGTTTTTTGGAGTCAAGGTCTTATGCCCAGGCTGGAGTGCAATGCTGCAATTTTGGCTCACTGCAGCCTCCACCTCCGGGGTTCAAGTGATTCTCCTGCCTCAGCCTCCCAAATAGCTGAGATTACAGGTGCCCACCACCACACCCAGCTAACTTTTGTATTTTTAGTAGAGACAGGGTTCCACCATATTGGCCAGGCTGGTCTTGAACTCGTGACATCAAATTATCCACCCGCCTCAGCCTCCCAAAGTGCTAGGATTATAGGCGTGAGCCACTAGGCCTGGCCACAAAGTGTCTCTTTTGTCAGGTGAGTTTTTAAGTATTAGAAATATGCCATGAAGTGAGCTGGGCTTGGTGGCTCAGCCTGTAATCCTAGCACTTTGGGAGGCTGAGGTGGGTGGATCACTTAAGGTCAGGAGTTCGAGACCAGCCTGGCCAACATGGTGAAACCCCATCTCTACTAAAAATACAAAAATTAGCTGAGCGTGGTGATGCACGCCTGTAATCCCAGCTACTTGGGAGGCTGAGGCAGGAGAATCACTTCAACCCAGGAGGCAGATGTTGCAATGAGCCCACATTGCACCACTGCATTGTAGCCTGGACAACAGACAGAATAAGACTTTGTCTCCCAAAATAAATAAATAAAAAATGAAGAAAAACTATTGGATTGGTCATTGACACTTTCCACATCTAAAGAAATTTATCTTGTTTTCAAAAAGGCAAAAAAAGGAGAGTTTCCTCCCCCAGGTTAAAATACAGTAAAATCTCTGAGTAATTCATAACAAATAAAGCACCTTCACACTACCATAAATCTCCACGTGGTGTTCCAATCTGTTGAGTGACTGAATGCAATGACAGCTTTGGCAGTCCCCTTCCTTCATAAACTCTGTGCAGTCCCTCTACCTCACCCCAGATGCCTTTTGGAGTTTTCATTCTTTATTATAAAAAATAGTTTCTCAAACTTTTATATGCGGTGTAAAGAAAATCTATACCCTTACTACTACACTAGGGGCACAGGGTGGGGAAGAGACTCAGAGAATACTGGCCGGGCGCGTTGGCTCACGCCTGTAATCCCAGCACTTTGGGAGGCTGAGGCGGGTGGGTCACAAGGTCAAGAGATCGAGACCATCCTGGCCAACATGGTGAAACCCTGTCTCTTCTAAAAATACAAAAATAAGCTGTGCATGGTGTTGCAAACCTGTAGCCTGAGCTACTTGGGAGGCTGAGGCAGAAAAATCCACTTGAACCCCAGGAGGTAGAGGTTGCAGTGAGCCAAGATCACACCACTGCACTCCAGCCTGATGACAGCGAAACTCCATCTCAAATAATAAGAGCTACTGTTTGCTGAACACCTATGTAACTCAGTACATTCCATCCTGAGAAACCACCCTTATAAACTGTTATCCTCATTTTACAGATGAGGAAAAGGAGGCAGAAGAGTCAACTAATCTAAGAGACCTTGAAGTCCTAGCATTTTCCTCGTGGACCATTTTCCCCTGCAGGTCCCCTTTGCCTGCAGTTCTTCCTTCCACCTCTTCCTGTGCAGGATCTTAGCCCCTAACTGTTCCTCCCATCCAGGGTGATAAATCCAACCTGCCCAAACAGTGGCTGCTCATCTGCAACAATGATTCCTCTCTCGTTCTTTTATTTTTTTTCTTTTTAATTTTTAATGACCAAAACAAAGCATCTAAAAGCTCAGCTTCTAGAAGAACCACTTGTTCTTGCCTATCTGGTATAGCTCTTCAAACTTGACCTCGGCCTCCTGCCAGGCCTTGGGTTTAAGAGCAGGATCTCTGAAGACATTCTTATTGCCGACAGTTCTGTCCAAGGGGATATCCACAGAGTACCTTGTGGGCATCAGATGATTGTAGTTATAAACTTTCAGAAAAAACTTGATCTTTGACCTCTTGGCAATCTTCTTCTTGCCCATGGCAGCTGTCACTTTGCGGGGATTGTGGTCAATTCCAGCCACCAGAGCATGGGTGTAGGGGTGATCTGAGGTGCCATCATCAATGTTTTTCGCGATGATGGCTTTGCGTCCAGAGTAGCATCCAGCCAGAACAAGCACCACCTTCCCCAGTTTCATGAACTTGCCCGTTTTGGCAGCAGCTACTCGGGCCTACAACAAAAAGGACTCCACCCTCTTTCAAGAATCTCTTTGACCAACTCTTCCCCAAACTGGCAGGATTCTGGCTGACAGTCCCTTCTCCCACTCCAGCTAAAGTTTGATAAAAATTCTTGCCATTTCCTCCCCCAAGACAGGCCATTTTTTAGCTCCTTCTCAGGCCTGACTTTTTTTTTTTTTTTTTTTTAGATTGAGTCTTCCTCTCTCGCCCAGGCTGGAGTGCAGTGGCTCTATCTCTGCTTATTGCAACCTCTGCCTCCTGGGTTTAAGCGATTCTCCTGCCTCAGCCTTCCGAGTAGCTGGGACTACAGGTGTGTACCACCACGCCTCACTAATTTTTTGTATTTTTAGTAGAGATGGGGTTTCACCATGTTAGCCAGGATGGTCTCTATCTTCTGAGCTCATGATCCACCTGCCTTGGCCTCCCAAAGTACTGGGATTACACGTGTGAGCCACCAAGCCCGGCCAGGCCTGACATTTTGAATAGTCTATACTAACAGTGCTCTGACTGATTTTTTTTTTTCCCCACATTAATTTCCCCAAAGCCACACACCTTCACACAGTGAAGAGATTCATAGCCTGATCTCTTCACTGCTGTACTGTACTGGTAGTTTGCAACTTAAATGTCACTGGTTGAATTGTTTGTTTGCAATTGAAAACATCCTTTCTCATAGAAGTGATTGCATGGTCTGAAGCCAGTCTTTTCCGTTTTTATAATCATCCTGAAGCTGCCATAACTGGAGGAAACAAGGCAGTAATGAAATAAAAGATTGGATTTGAGTGAATGAAAGAAACCATTTTGGTAGAGTGACCATATTGAAGCAGGAGCAGCTGCAAACAAAACTCTCCAACACTGAACAGGGAGGTAGTGATTTATTCGGCCAGGGGCTGTGACAGGTGAAAATACCTTAACAGGAGCTCCTCGACAAAGAAAATCCTTGCCCTTTTAAAGGCTTACAATTCTAGAAATTACATGTGAAAAGGTCTTGATTCATGAAGTAGGTGGGGATTTGATCCTGTTTATGCAAAAACAATGCCTTCTAGAAAGATTTCTCCACACCATGCCTGCGATCTACAGGAGTGTAATTAAGTGTGGCACCCGGTCTGCCAGCCTTGACTTCTATTGAAATGCAATGTAGAAGTCTAGGGGAAAGGAGTCTCAGAAGCTTAAGAAGATTAAGGGTCTCCTTCCTCAATATAATTTACTATCCAACTAGGATACTCTGGAGAGTGAAGAGGTGCTATTAATAATTGCACCAGGAAGGCCAGGCACGGTGACTTACACCTGTAATCCCAACATTTTGGGAGGCTGAGGCAGGAGAATAGCTTGAAACTGGAAGGTAGAGGTTGCAGTGAGCTGAGATCGAGCCACTGCACTCCAGCCTGGGCAACAAGAGCAAAACTCCATCACAAAAAAAAAAAAAAAAAAAAAAAAAAAGACACCAGGACAATAGGCATAATCAGAGGCTATCCTGGACACATCAGGACATACATTCACTCTAGGTTTAGGTCACAGCAGAATGGTTTTGAGCAATTCACCCTAACCTCCTTGAGCCTCAATTTCTTTATTTTTTTCTTTTTTCTTTTTTTGAGACAGGGTTTTATTCTGTGACTCACACTAGTGTGCAGTGGTGTGATCTGGGCTTGCTGCAGCCTCAGACTCCTGAGCCCAAGCAATCCTCCTGTGTGGGGGTTCACTCAGGGTAGTGGCCAAAAATATCACAGGAAAAATATTAGAGATAGCTTTAGGGAATAGTCACAAACCTTTTTGGAAGGCCAAAGGTTTACATAGCTTGTAATGACTGAATGTGTTGAAGGCCACCGGCTCTTACCCTAAGGCATTAGGACAGTAAAGTAAATATTAGAAATTGTAAAAGAAGTTTATCCAGATAAGTCTGTTTACCCCCACCTCCACTAGCAAAAACCTTTTCTTAACTGCCTTCTACTCAGGGGGTCGGCAGAAGTTAATTACCTTCTACTGGTGTTTATCCAAAGACCCTTGCCCTTTGGTATACTAAATAAACGCCTGGAGTAGGGGCTGCTAGAGGCTGGCATTCTTTTTTGCTGAGTTGTGCTCAAGCCTAGCAGCCTTAGGCGACACTGAGAGATAGACAGATGAGGCTGTGTGTATGGAGGGTTGGCAGTGTACGAAAGGAACTGTGATATGGATCTGGGAGTTCATATAGGAAAGAGACAAACATTCCCCTCCTCCTCAAAGGGGAGAGAAAAAGCTTTGCTCCCTAAGGTAAACCAATTTTCCTTAGGAACAAAAGGGAAAGGATTTTGTAAATTCTTACCTTTTGGAATGTAAATATCTATCTCAGCTGGGAAGATAAAACCAGCCTCTTTGAGGGTTTTCTCCACTTTTGTTATACAAACTCATGGAGAGATAGTCCTCTACATTCTTTTGGAGGTCTTTTTAGGGAGGAGGGGAAGTTCCCTATCCTGGAATGTAAGGCTCTGACTCCAGGTAGGATAAGAGAAGTTTTGGCCAGGCGCGGTGGCTCAGGCCTTTGTAATCCTAGCACTTTGGGAGGCTGAGGTGGGTGGATCACCTGAGGTCAGGAGTTCAAGACCAGCCTGGCCATCATGGTGGAACCCCATTTAAAAAAAAAAAAAAAAAAAAAGGGAAGTTTTATTATCCTTTAAGTGGAAGCCAATGGCTCTATAATGAAGGTTGTAGAGAACAAATATTTATGCGGAAATGAGAGCAAGCATTCTCATTTTCATGTAGATCAATATCTGTGGTTCAAGAGGCTGAGGTTTTGCAGGAACACTAAGTAATACAGGGAAAATGTATTTCCCACAGACTACAGTGCAAAACTTCAGAATAGATAAGATTTGTCTTCAGTTACACATGGACATCCCTTCTGCCTCCTTCCCTCCCATTGAGAGCATCTTTTCTTTGACCTTTGGTCCTCTCATGGGACTCTACCCTGTCACTTCTATTTTGGAGTATGGACCCGCCTTCCCAAAAGACTCTGTTACAATATTGCTTTTCCCAAATTTTAAATCCCATACTTTTGGAGTAGCTCATCTCAGCTGGTTGTTAGAAGGAAAGCAAATGAAGTCAAAATTAGTAATCAACGAAGTATTAGCTTTTATTATTGCAGGAGATTTTTTTTAAGAGTACCAATACTTGTCACGTGGGTGGGGAGATACTGTAAAAATAAAGTGAAGTGAACAAAAAGGTTTGTGAAAGCATACTTGTAAGTCATGAAATACCATATAAATGAAAGTAGATGTGTGTAATAATTCTAAATCAAAAATAAAATTATAAGCACCCCCCACCTCTACCTCCCCCATCCCCACCCCCACCCCTCCAAACATCTGAATGGACTTTCTCCTGGCCAGGGCACTTTTAAAATTTAACCTGAAAGACTGGTTCAGGCCATGATGGAAAGTGAGGGTCAAACATGCCTTATGATACCTCTCCGGCATTAACATCGACACAGATTTAAGTCTGATAAGAAACACTGTACAGCCTATTGTCTCTGAAGCCCACTATCTGAAGGCCTCCTCTGCAAATCAGAACTTTGGTCTCCATAATCTGTCATCTTATTTCCTTTCTATCCATCCCAGGTCTTTAGATAACCAATTGTCAACCAGAAAATGTTTAAATCTACCTACAGCCTGGCAGCCTCTCCTCTAACCCCCTTCCTGTTGTCTCGCCTTTCTGAACTGAACCAATTTGTTTCCTAAATATTTTTGATGGAAGTCTCATTTCTCCCTAACATGTATAAAACAAAGCTGCCCCTCAATCACCTTGGGCACATGTTCTCAGGATTTCCTGAGGGTTATGTCATGGACCATGATCACTCATATTTGGCTCAGAATAAATCTCTTCATGGCCGGGCGCGGTGGCTCAAGCCTGTAATCCCAGCACTTTGGGAGGCCAAAGGGGGTGGATCACGAGGTCAAGAGATCGAGACCATCCTGGTCAACACGGTGAAACCCCGTCTCTACTAAAAATACAAAAAATTAGCTGGGCATGGTGGTACCTGCCTGTAATCCCAGCTACTCAGGAGGCTGAGGCAGGAGAATTGCCTGAACCCAGGAGGCAGAGGTTGCGGTGAGCCGAGATCGCGCCATTGCACTCCAGCCTGGGTAACATGAGTGAAACCCCGTCAAAAAAAAAAAAAAAAAACAATAAATCTCTTCAAATATTTTACAGAGTTTGAGTCTTTTCATCGACATAATTACTCAGTGAGTCCTGGGAAGGAGAAGACACTTATGACAATGGATTTTAATACGTATTATGTTGACTTTTTACGTATAAAGCGACTTCCTGCGCTTTAGTGCATAGGTCTTCATTTTCCTGTCTCTGTTTCATGGCCACAAGGTAGCTGCTGTACCCACAGACTAACATTTACATTCCTGGCAGAAAGAGGAATATAAAGTAAAGGATGAAGAAGGCAAAAAAGCTTTCTTTTATTTTTTATTCTGAAAAGGACACTACCCCTAGAGACCGCCACCTTCATCTTATTGCTAAGAGCAGCGTCCCATGACCAGTCCAAGTGCAAACAAGGATGGAAAGATGAGTTTTTAAATTGAACACATGGCTATTTCAAACAAAAGCAGGGCTCTATTATGAAAAATGGTGTGTGTGTGGGTGTGTGTGTGTGTGTAAAGGGGGATATTTTTTAAATAGGCAACTAACAGTGTTAGCTCCATCCAGCAATTTTACCTCCAGGAATTTATCCTATAGTAATATTTGAGGACTCAGCACTGATTTTTTTTATCTTGCCCAAATTCTTATCTAAAGGGTCTGGGGAGTCATGTCCTACAAACCTTCAATTCTCATCAGAGGGGTTTTATTTAACCCTGTATATTGTGACTTACTTTCCAATCTGACTCTGGCATAACAAGGAATAAAATCAAAATATTTTACCCCAAAACATGTTTCTTTGCCATATCTTGAATTGGCCCTGCAAAGCCATCCCTTATGGGAAAAATTCACATTCTATAGAGAATCCCTTTGCCCCTTAGTTTTCCTTCCTTTCCAGATCCAGGAGATAATCAGCTAAGAGCCAGATACCCATTTATGTCCAGTAAGAAACATTTTACAACCTCCTGTCTCTGAAGTCTGCTATTTGAGAGCTTCCACTGCACAATAAAACTCCATCTCCACAGTCCTTTATCTTAACCTGAACATTTTCTTTCCATTGATCCCAGGTCTTGAGATAAACTCAACCAACTGTCAACCAGAAAGTGTTTAAATTGACCTATTGCCTGGAAGCCCCTGCTTTGAATTGTCCTGCCTTTCTGAACCAAACCAATGTATTTCTTAAATGTATTTGATTGACATCTCATGCCTCCCTAAAATGTATAAAACCAAGCTGCACCCAGACCACCTTGGGCACATGGTCTCAGGACCTCCTGAGGGCTGTGTCAAGGGCCATGGTGAGTCATATTTGGCTTCGAATAAATCTCTTCAAATGTTTTACAGTTTCAGTCTTTTCATCAAGATACTTGTTAGGCACATCACTCATGTAAAGAGACCACCAGGCAGACTTTGTGTGGGCAACCAGGCCGTTTTATTTCATGCTTGGGTGCAAGTAGGCCAAGTCCGAGAAAGAAGTTAGGCAAGGGAAGTAGGAAGGAGGTCTGGTTAAATAGGTTGGGGCAAATGGTCCGTTAAAGGTGGTAATCTGTTTTAGCAATGGGAAGGGCGTCATGGGATTCGTGGTCACAAGGGTAGGGGTTATCCATTGCAAACACACATGGTCATAATGGTGGGGATTATCAGTTGCAAGTAGAAGGGAGGGTGCGGCAAATTATAGAGTTACAGGGATGGGTGTCCTGAGAAACCCAATGTCCAGGGGGGGAGTTTTCGCTAGGCTGAGCAGGAGCAATGGTTGTAGATTGCAGGGGGAGAACAATCAGTTGAGGCAGAAACATGTTGTTTCACTTCTCTTTGTGGCCATCTGGTTAATTCAGACCTTCTGGCTTCTGGGGACCATCCAGAGGTGCACGTGCGGGTCACCAAGGCTATGATGGCCAGGCTCGGACTCGGAGGCCTGACAATATTCATGGTGGCAGAACCTGCTGGTGTCCCCACCTCAATCCCTGGATATCCTTGCTACCATTTTGTTGTGCCCATTCCCCTAGGAGCTGCGGGTGCTGCTGGTAATGGTTTGTACCTATACAACCCTGGGGAATTGGACTTGGATGATTAGAGCCACTTGGATGTGAGTTTCATGGGAGTTGTGTGCTGCTTTAGCCAGTGACTGTCTGTGGTGGGGTACTAATGTTCTGATCCCTTGCCTAAGGGCGGACTGATTCTGCTTGCAGTTCATGCTTCAGTGCTTCCTGTAGGAACAGGCTGAGTCTACACTTTTCCTGAAAACATTCTTGTTTTCCTTCTTCCCCTCCTCTGGCCTGCTTCCCTCCCTCACCCTCTTAAATTTCTACCTAGACTACTTTCCTAATAAATCACTTGCCTACAAAGTTCCATCAGTCTCAGCTTCTAGGGAAACAGACTGAAGACACTCACACATGCACAAAATGATACATACAAGATTATCCAGTGCTTCATTATTCGTAATAGGAAAAGACTGTTAACAAGCAAATATTCATCACTAGGCTACCAGTTAAATAAAGTACAACTTCCCCAGGAAAAAAACTAGAGGTTCAGAAACAGGGTGAAAAGTAAACTTTAACTGCACTTTTAGTGCTTTCTGATTTTTTTTTTTTTTTTTTTGAGACAGAGTCTTGCTCTGTTGCCCAGGCTGGAGTGCAGTGGTACTATCTCAGCTCACTGCAACCTCCATTTCCTGCGTTCAAGTGATTCTCATGCCTCAGCTTCCTGAGTAGCTAGGATTATAGGTGTGTGTCACTACACCCGGCTAATTTTTATATTTTTAGTAGAGATAGGGTTTCACCATGTTGGCCAGGCTAGTCTCGACCTCCTGACTTCAGGTGATCCTCCCACCTTGGTCCCCCAAAGTGTTGGGATTACAAGTGTGAGCCACTGTGCCCAGCCTCTTTCTGAATTTTGACCATTTGGATGTATTGCATATTAAAAATAATAATAATAATGTTAATTAAGGCTGGGCACAGTGGCTTACACCTGAGGCTGAAGAAGGTGGATCACTTACGCCCAGGAGTTTGAGACCAGACTGGGAAACATGGTGAAACCCCATCTCTACAAAAAGGAAAAAAATTATCTGGGTTTCTGCCAATCATATTTATAGAAAAAAAAAAAAAACCCGGGCATGGTTGTGCACGCCTGTATTCCCAGCTACTTGGGTGGCTGAGGTGGGAGGATCACTTGAGCCTGGGAGGTTGAGCCTGCAGTGAGATATGATTGCACTCCAGCCTAGGTGACAGTGAGATCCTGTTTCCAAAAAATTAATTAATAAAAAAATCCACTAAACAAGTAAATTTAATACTTAAGTGAAAACCTTAAATGTAAGTACCTAAACACTCTATTAAATGATGTGAAACCAAAGGCCCCTAATGCTATGACCAAAGTCTGAAGCTCTCTATGAGACGCCAGACACTCAATAGTGCACTTTTTCTGAAAATATATAAGATGTACTTAGTCAGAATTATGATGTAATAATTCATTGGTAATGTGGGGAACTCATTAAGTGTCTCAAAGTTTTGCTTTTTTTTCTTTTGAGATGGAGTTTCACTCTTGTTGCCCAGGCTGGAGTGCAGTGGCGCAATCTTAACTCACTGCAACCTCTGCCTTCTAGTTTCAGCCGATTCTGCTGCCTCAGCCTCCCAAGTAGCTGGGATTACAGACGCGTGCCACCACACCTGGCTAATTTTTGTATTTTTGGCAGAGACGGGGTTTCACCATGTTGGCCATGCTGGTCTCAAACTCCTGACCTCATGATCTGCCCACCTGGGCCTCCCAAAATGCTGGGATTACAGGTGTGACCCACAGCACCTGGCCTCAAAATTTTGCTTTTTAAAAATGACTAGAAAATAGTAATAACAAAACTATTATGTATGGAGGGATGAGTCTCTGGCCTTTCTTCCCTTTTATGTCTACATTTCTCAGTCATCTACACTCCCTGTCACCTTGTACTTATTCCTCTGACACTGCAGACTAGCTTCATCCTCTCCCACAGAATGACTCTTCCCAAGGTAATTAATGACCCCTTTGTCTCTCCATTCAGTGGTTGCTTTTCTATCCTCATCTTCCTTAACTGTCAGCAGCATTATGTGGCATGATGCTCTCCTGGTGTTTTGCCTGCATCTCTGCTCCTTTCCCCTTAGTATCCTTTGTCAGTTCATGCCCTTCTGCCATGAGGTTATTTGGTTTTTTTCTTGCTGATTTGAGTTACCTGTAGATTCTCAATACGAGTCTTTTGTTGGATGCATAGTTTGGGAATATTTTCTCCCACTCTATGGGTTGTCTGCTTACTCTGCTAATTATTTCTTTTGTTGTGTAGAGCTTTTTTGTTTAATTAGGTCCCATCTATTTACTTTTGTTTTTGTTACATTTGCTTTTGGGTTCTTGGTCATGAACTCTTTGGCTAAGCCAATGTCTAGAAGAGTTTTTCCAATGTTATCTTCTAGCGTTTTTATGGTTTCAGGTCTTAGATTTAAGTCTTTAATCCATCTTGAGTTGATTTTTGTGTAAGGTGAGAGATGAGGATTCAGTTTCATTCTTCTACATGTGGCTTGCCAATTATATCAGCACTATTTGTTGAATAGGGTGTCCTTTCCCTGCTTTATGTTTTTGTTTGCTTTGTTGAAGATCAATTGGCTGTAAGTATTTGGCTTTATTTCTGGGTTCTCCATTCTGTTCCATTGGTCTTATGTTCCTATCTTCATACCAGTGCCATGCTGCTTTGGTAACCAAAGCCTTGTAGTATAGTAATGTGATCCCTCCAGATTTATTCTTCTTATATAGTATTGCTTCAGTTATGCAGGCACTTTTTTGGTTCTATATGAATTTTAGGATTTTTTTTTCTAGTTCTGTGAAGAGTGATGATGGTATTTTGATGGGAATTTCATTGAATCTGTAGATTGCTTTGGGCCGTATTTTCATTTTCACAATATTGATTCTACTCATCCATGACCATGGGATGTGTTTCTGTTTGTTTGTGTCATCTGTGATTTCTTTCAGCAGTGTTTTGTAGTTTTCCTTGCAGAGGCCTTTCACCTGCTTTGGTAAGTATATTCCTGTGTGTGTGTGTGTGTGTGTGTGTGTGTGTGTGTGTGTGTGTGTGTGTGTGTGTTTCAGCAACATTTTAAAAAGTATTGAGTTCCTGATTTGATTCTCAGCTTAGTTGCTGTTGGTGTATAGCAGTGCTACTGATTTGTGTACAGTGATTTTGTATTCTGAAACTTTACTGAACAGGGACAGTTTGACTTCCTCTTTACTGATTTGCATGCCCCTTTTTTCTTTCTCTCATCTGATTGCTCTGGCTAGGACGTCCAGTACTATGTTGAATAGAAGTAATAAAAGTGGGCATCCTTGTTTTGTTCCAGTTCTCAGGGGGAATGCTTTCAACTTTTCCCCATTCAGTATACTGCTGCCTCTGGTCAACATTTCCTTTCACAAAAGATTTCTCTGTAGGATGTGATGCTGTTTGATAGCATTTTACTCATAGTAGAACTTCCTTCAAAATTGGAATAAATCCTTTTAAAGCTGCTTTATCAAATAAATTTATGGATTATTCTAAATCCTTGATTGTCATTTCAGCAATGTACACAGCATTTTCACCAGGAATAGATTCCCTCTCAAAAAACCACTTTCTTTGCTCATCCATAAAAAGCAATTCTCCATCCATTAATATTTTTTTATCATGTGACTGGAGCAATTCAGTCACATCTTTAGGCTCCACTTACAATTCCAGTTCTCTTGCTATTTCCACTACATCTTCAATTACTTCCCATACTGAATTCTTGAACTCCTCAAGTCATCCATGAGGATTAAAATCAACTTCTTCCAAACTCCAGTTCATGTTGGTATTTTGACCTACTTACATGAATCAAAGATGTTCTTAATGGGACCTAGAATGGTGAATCCTTTCCAAAATGTTTTCAGTCCACTTTGAATTCATCAGAGGAATCACTACCTATAGCAGCTATTGCCTTACAAAATGTATCTCTTAAATAAGAAGGCTTGAAAGTAAGAATTGCCCCTTAATTCATGGGCTGCCAAGTGGATATGTTAGGAGGCATGAAAACAACATTAACCTTCTTGTACATCTCCATCAGAGCTCTTTTTCTTCTTTTTCTTTTGTTTTTAGAGACAGGGTCTCACTATGTTGCCCAGGCTGAAGTGCAGTGGCTATTCACAGGTGCGATCCCACTACTGATCAGCATGGGAGTTTTGACCTGCTCCGTTTCCGACCTGGGCCGGTTCACCCCTCCTTAGGCAACCTGGTGGTCCCCCGCTTCCAGGAGGTCACTATATTGATGCTGAACTTAGTGCGGACACCCAATCGGCATAGCGCACTACAGCCCAGAACTTCTGGACTCAAGAAATCCTCCAGCCTCAGCCTCCCGAATAGGTGGGACTACAGACACGCGCCACCGCTCCCGGCCATCAGAGCTCTTGTGTGACCAGGAGCATTGTCCATGAGCAGTAATATTTTGAAAGGAAGATTTTTTTTTTTTTTTGAGCAGTAGTTTTCAACAGTGAGATTAAAATATTCGGTAAATTGGCCAGGTGTGGTGGTTCATAGCTGTAATCCCAGCACTTTCGGAGGCTGAGGCAGGTGGATTGTTTGAGCTCAGGAGTTCGAGACCAGCCTGGGAAACATGGTGAAACCCTGACTCTACCAAAAACACAAAAAACTAGCCAGGTGTGATGGTGTGCCCCTGTAGTCCCAGCTACTCAGGTGGCTGAGGTGGGAGGATCACTTGAGCCCAGGAAGTAGATGCTGCAGTGAGCCAAGATCATGCCACTGCACTCCAGCCTGCATGACAGAGTGAGATCCTGTCTCCAAAAAAAAAAAAAAAAAAAAAAAAAAAAAAATTCAGTAAATCATGCTGTAAACAGATGTGCTATCATCTAGACTTTATTGCTACAATTATAGAGCAAATAGAGTAGATGTAGCATAATTCTTTTTCTTTTCTTTTTTTTTGAGATGGAGTCTCACTCTGTTAGCCAGACTGAAGTGCAGTGGCGCAATCTCGGCTCACTGCATCCTCTGCCTCCTGGGTTCAAGCAATTCCTCTGCCTCATTTCACCCTCCCTAGTAGCTGGGATTTCAAGTGCATACCGCCACACCCAGCTAATTTTTATATTTTTAGTAGAGACAGGATCTCACCATGTTGACCAGGCTGCTTTTGAACTCCTGACCTCAAATGATCTGACCATCTCAGCCTCCCAAAGTGCTGGGATTGTAGACATGAGGCACCATGCTTGGCCCAATTTAGCATAATACATAAGAGCGCTAGGATTTTCAGAATGGTCAATGAGCATTGGTTTCAACTTAAAGTCATTGGTTGTATTAATCCCTAACAAGAGTCAGCCTGGGCCAGGCACAGTGGCTCACACCTGTAATCCCTGCACTCAGAGAGGCCAAGGAATGTTGGTTGCTTGAGGTCAGGAGTTTGAGACCAACTTGGCCAACATGGTGAAACCCCATTTTTACTAGAAATACAAAAATTAGCTAGGTGTGGTGGCACATGCCTGTAGTCCCAGCCACTCAGGAGGCTGAGGCATGAGAATCACTTGAACCTGGGAGGTGGAGATTGCAGTGAGCCAAGATCATACCACTGCACTCCAGCCTGGGTGACAGAGCAAGACTCGGTCTCAAAAAAAAAAAAAAAAGAAGTCTTCCTGTCTGTTTTTCTTTTCCTTTTTGGCTCATTGTGACCTCCTAGGCTCAAGTGATTCTCTCATCTCAGCCTCCCGAATAGGTGAAACTACTAGCAGAGATTTGTTCATGAGGTTTAAAGAAAAACCTCATTATAAATGATAAATTATAACCTCATTGTAAATTAGCTAGGCTACCACGCCAACCTGATTTATTTTTTTGTAGAGAGGGGATCTCACCATGTTGGCCAGAGTGGTCTCGAACTCTTGGCCTCAAACAGTTCTGCCTCCGCCTCCCAAAGCATTGGGATCACAGGCATGAGCCACCATGTTGGGCCTCAGCCTGTCCTTTGACGCTTTGAAGCCAGGCATTAACTTTTCCTCTCAAGCTATGAAAGTCCTTAACAGCTTCTCTACAAGGTTTCTTCTATAAGTCTGTTTTATCTGCATTGAAAATCTGCTGTTTAGTGTAGCCTCCTTCATCAATGATCTTAGCTAGATCACCAGGATAACTTCCTGCAGCTTCTACATCAGCACTTGCTGCTTCTCCTTGCACTTCTATGTTATGAAGACAGCTTTTCTATTTTTTTCTTTATATATATATTTATACATATATATATACACCTTATTTTATATATATATACTTTATTGTATATAAATATATACTTTATATATATATATACTTCATTGCACTTTAGGTTCTGCGGTACATGTGAAGAACATGCAGGATTGTTGCATAGGTATATACATGGCAATGTGGTATTTTTTCTTTAAAGACAGGATGTAGCGTTGTCAGCAGGAGGTAGCTTTGTCACCCAGGCTGGTGCGATCCCATCTCACTATAACCTCAAACTCCTGGGCTCAAGTGATTCCTCCCCACCCCTAATCCCGCTATCCCCCAACCCCATCCCCTTGTCAGCCTCCAGATTAGCTAGGACTACAGGCGCCCACCACCATGCCTGGCTAATTTTTTTTTTTTTTTTTTTTTTTTTTG
>NW_022437006.1:542182-595502 GCF_009761245.1 Sapajus apella
TTTTTTTTTTTTTTTTTTTTTTTTTTGAGACAGAGTTTCGCTGTTGTTACCCAGGCTGGAGCGCAATGGCGTGATCTCCGCTCACTGCAACCTTCGCCTGCTGGGTTTAAGCAATTCTCCTGCCTCCTGAGTAGCTGGGACTACAGGCACGCACCACCATGCCCAGCTAATTTTTGTATTTTTAGTAGAGTCAGGGTTTCACCATGTTGACCAAGATGGTCTCGATCTCTTGACCTCGTGATCCACCCGCCTTGGCCTCTCAAAGTGCTGGGATTATAGGCGTGAGCCACCGAGCCTGGCCGGCTAATTTTTAAAAGTTTGTTGTGGTATTTTTGAGACAGGCTCTCACTCTGTCACCCAGGCTGGCATGCAGTGGTGCAATCATGGCTCACTGCAGCCTTGACCTCCCAGGGCTCAGGCAGTCTCACACCTCAGCCTCAGAGGCAGCTGGGACACCAGGCACATACCACCACTCCTGGCTACTTTTTTGATTTTTTTGTAGAGATGAATTCTCGGTATGTTGCCCAGGCTAGCCTCAATTGGTCCTCCCACCTCAGCCTCCCAAAGTCCTAGGATTACAGGTGTGAGCCACCATACCAGCAGAAGACAGCTTTCTTCTTTAAACCTTGTGAATCAATCTCTGCTGGCTTCAAACTTTCCTGCAGCTTCTCCAGTTCTCTCAGCTGCCATAGAATTGCTGAAAGTTAGAGCCTTGCTCTAAATTAGACTTTCGTGTAAGGGAATGTTGCTGCTGGTCTATTCTATCTAGACCACTCAAACTTTCTTCCTGTCGAGAATAAGGCTGTTTTGCTTTCTTATCATTTGTGTGTTCACTGGAGTAGCACTTTTAATTTCCTTTCAGAACTTTTTCTTTGCATTAAGAACTTGACTGTTTGGTGCAAAGGGCCTAGCTTTTGGCTTATCTCACTAAGCTTAATTATTTTTAGCTTTTTCTTTTTTTTTTTTGGTAGAGATGGGGTCTTGCTAGGCTGCTCTCAAACTCCAGGGCTCAAGCAATCTTCGAGCCTCAACCTTCCGAAGTGTTGGGATTACCGGTGTGAGCCACTGTGCCTGGCCCACTCGAACACTTAGAGGCCATTGTAGGGTTATGAGGTTAAATTAAAATTAGGTTGACCCTATGTTATTATCGTTGCTGTGTCTCAGGGAATAGAGAGGCCCAAGGAGAGGGACAGAGTTGGAGGAATGGCCAGAAAGTGGAGCAGAGAGAACACACACATATTTATTCATTAAATTCACCCTTTTATTATGGGTGTGGTTTGTGATGTCCCAAGAAAATTACCATAGTAACATCAAAGAGCACTGATCGCAGATCACCATGACAGACATAACAATGAAAAGTCTGAAATATTGTGAGATTTACCAAAAATGTGACACAGGACATGAAATGAGCATATGCTTCTGGAAGCATGGTGCTGTTTAACTTGCTTGATGCAGGGTTCCCACAGACTTTCAATTTGTAAAAAGTACAATATGGGCCAGCTAGCTGCAAAATCTTGGCTCACTGCAACCTCCACCTCTCTGGTTCAAGTGATTCTCCTGCCTCAGCCTGCCAAGTAGCCTGGACTACCGGCACACATCACCATGCCCAGCTAATTTTTTGTATTTTTAGTAGAGATGGTGTTTCACTGTGTTAGCCAGGATGGTCTCAATCTCCTGACCTCAATCTCTTGACCTCCCAAAGTGCTAAGATTACAGATGTGAGCCACTGTGCTCAGCCCTAATATACAGATCTTTTGACCTCCTGGGTTAAATATACTCATAAGTATTTTTTCATGCTATTGTAAATGAAATTATCTTCTTAATTTCTTAATCAAATAATGCATTGTTAGTGCCACAATAAGCCACACCTAGCTTTTTTTTTTTTTTTTTTTTTTTTTTTTTTGTGGTAGAGACAGGGTCTCTCCATGCTGTCCAGGCTTGTCTTAAACTTCTGACCTCAAGTGATTCTCGAGCCTCAGCCTTCCAAAGTGCTGGGATTATAGGCTTGAGCCTCCGTGCCCGGCCCCCACCACCACTTTCTAAGAGCTGCTTATGTGCAGGACTACCCTGGATGGGCCAAACCACCTTGTTTGAGCTGAATACTTCCAATCTTCCCCTCTTCTTGATGGTCCAGCACACACGCCTGCAAGCTCATGTTCTGATTATAATAAACGTCAAGACCAGCCTTAGGAAAGACCAAAAGGCGAATGCAGGAAAGGTGCAGTGGACTGGGTGATGTGCCTGGTCAGAGCGTTTTTGGTGCCAACTGCGTCCTCTTGTTTCCTTCCCCCAGCACCAGCCTGGCACTGGAGTCACTATCTCTCTGGAGGTTTCAGAAGCCTTTTTTTTTCTAGAAGTGTTTGCTCTTTGTATTCTTTGAAAACATTACGTGGACAGGGACCATGCTTTATTTCTTAATTAAGGACCTATATTTTACGTCTTATGTCACCGAGTGGAAACACAGCAGATGATCTGGCCTCTCACATTTCTGTCTTCAGTTCCATAAATCCTATTATTCTTAAACTAAGAGAGTCACCTGGTCACTCTAGGACGGGACAGATACCTCAGTTTATTAACAATTTTTTCCTGACTCTTCTTAATTCCTTCTTGTTAAGTCAGAAACTGAAGAGTCTGAGATTTTATTTTATTTTATTTTATTTTTTATGAGACAGTAGCCTAGGCTGAAGTGTTGAAGTACAATGGTGCGATCTCAGCTCTCCACAATCTCCGCCTCCAGGGTTCAAGCAATTCTCCTGTCTCGGCCTCCTGAGTAGCTGGGACTACAGGTGCACACCACCACACCCAGCTAATTTTTGTATTTTTAGTAGAGACAGGGTTTCACCCTACTGGCCAGGCTGGTCTTGAACTCCTGACCTCATAATCTGCCCGCCTTGGCCTCCCAAAATGCTGGGATTACAGGCATGAGCCACCGTGCCCAGCCTGAGATTTTCTGCTACTTGCAAGCTAACAAGTTACCCTCCCACAATTATTATCATTATTTTTTGAGATGGAGTCTCACTCTGTTGCCTCAGGCTGGAGGCATTGTACTCGGAGTGGAGTGCAATGGTGCGATCTTGGCTCACTACAACCTCCACCTTCTGGGTTCAAGTGATTCTCCTGCCTCGGCCTCCAGAGAAGCTGGGATTACAGGTTGCCTGCCACCATACCTGGCTAATGTTTTGTATTTTTAGTAGAGACAGGGTTTCACTATGTTGAACAGGCTGGTTTCAAACTCGACCTCAGGTGATCCACCTGCCTGGGCCTTCCAAAGTGCTGGGATCACAGGCATAAGCCACTGCACCCAGCCCACAAATTTTTATATACATTGTGTCAGAAAACAGGAGACCTCTGAGTCAGAGACAAAGACATGTACTTACAGCAAAAGCAGCAGTCAAGGTGAGTTCAGAGCTTGGGTTCCCTCAGCCCCAATTACCATAAGGCAACAGGGAGGGCCAGATGGTACTTACAGATCCCTTCAGGTGAAGTACAGGAGGCAAAGTCTGAGTTTAGGATGGTCACATTTTGCATAGGGCTGCAGGGAAATCTGCCCATCCTCCCTTCCAGAGAAAAATATTCTACACTGGAATGTGAGCACGTATTTCTGGGGAAAGACATCTCTTGGTGAAAGTTACCGCTTTGATCTTTATTTATCTAGGAATGCAAATACATTTGCTTCAGGGGGCAGTCCCTGTCTTTATCTCTCCAAGGCTCCCTGCTTGCACCAGGCATTCCTAGAAAGATAATCCTGGCGCATAGGAGCAAAACATGTAGGCGTGCTCCAGATTCACAGACTCAACGTCTCTGAAGTTGTTTTGGTCCCTTAAACTTCAACTTCTGGACATTTCCCTTCACTTTCCTTTTAAAAATCTCATCCTTTCCAACAATTTCAATTGTGAGAATTTCCAAATCAAGCGCTCTATATCAAAACACTGTGTGTGACAAACTTAAAGTGTTGAATCAGACTATATCAGCAGAAAGCATGATTATCGATGATGTATAGGACAGCAATTCTGAACTAAAGAAGAAGGTGGGACAGCCCCAAATCTCTCACAAATTATTATTGTTATTTTTTGGCATGACTCTGCTGGCAGGAAACAGTTTATTTTAAAGATGACCTATTACATTAGGTATTTGTATTGAATGTTACCTTATGTGTTGAAAAGGAGTGAAGAGAGAATATATATGTAATTTGTCACGCATGGATAACATCGATGTAAGTATAACGAAAATACCAATGTAAGATTTGGTGCACCAACCTAATAACAGGAGCATGACTGATAGGTTTGTCCAGTAGTTTGGCTTATTGTTCAGTGAATATCCACTCCCCTCTCCCTTCTACTATGGGGAAATTACACTTCTGAGGCCTGGCCCTGCGAATTGCTTTAGCCAATGGAATACTAATGGAATAGAGAGGAGAGAGAGAGACCTTGACTATGTTTGACTTGGCTCTTGGTTTGACATGGCTCTCCTAGTCCTGCCATTTTTCATAAGAACCACATGTCCCACCAGCACTGCTTCTTCAGCCTGGGCCCCAGAAAAAGACTCAGGAAACAGGAGCACAACCTGAACCTTGGAGCCTAGGCATCTGAGACCCAGGTTGAGGCATAATTATCAGCTGACCTGCAGACCTTCCAGTAAGAAAAATAAATTCTTAAATTAGCTGGGCATGGCGGTGCATGCTGTAATCCCAGCTACTCAGGAGGCTGAGACAGGAGAATTGCTTGAACTGAGGAGGCAGAGGCTGCAGTGAGCTGAGATCACATCACTGCACTCCAGCCTGGGCAACAGAGACTCCTTAAAAAATAAAAAAAGAAAATCAAATTATTGTTGTAAGCCACTTGGTTTTGATATGTGTGTATTTTTTTTTTAATAGAGTGTTATTGGCCGAATGCAGTGGCTCACACCTGTAATCCCAGCACTTTGGGAGGCTGAGGCGGGTAGATCACTAGGTCAAGAGATCAAGACCATCCTGGCCAACATGGTAAAACCCCATCTCTACTATAAAAAATATATATATACAAAAAATAGCTAGGTGTGGTGGTGTGTGCCTGTAGTCCCAGCTACTGGGGAGGCTAAGACAGGAGAATTGCTTGAACCCAGGAGGCAAAGATTGCAGTGAGCCGAGATCGTAGCCACTGCGCTCCAACCTGACAACAGAGTGAGACTTTGTCTCAAAAAAAAAAAAAAAAAAAAAAATTATTGTGGCATTAGCTGACTCATAGAGTTAGGAAGAATATTCTTTGATAGTTTTTGCATTTTGAACCATGTGAATGTACTATTTATTCAAAAAAGATTTAATGTATCTTGTCCAGCCCCTATGCCAAAATGACTCAGGATATAGATATAGGTGATTCTTAAATTACATGAATGGCTTCTCTGTACCTTTCCCACTTTCATATTGTGGATCCAAGATGACAGTAGTGAAGGAACAAGCATGGAAAAGATATTTTTAAATTACCCTAGCAATATCTTCAAAATTCTGAGGAAACTTACTTTCTGACATAAAATTCTGTACCTAGCTGAAGTATCAATCCAGTGGGAAGGCAGAACAAAGCTATCTTCATGGTTTGCCCAACTTAATGCTACAGGATGAATTTAAGACTTTTAAGCTGGGTGCAATGGCTCATGACTTTAATCCCAGCACTTTGGGAGGCCGAGGCGGGTGGATCACGTGAGGTCAAGAGTTCGAGACCAGCCTGGCTAACATGATGAAAACCTGTCTCTACTAAAAGTACAAAAATTAGCCAGGCATGGTGGTGGGAGCCTGTAATCCCAGCTCCTTGGGAGGCTGAGGCAGGAGAATTGCTTGAACCTTGGAGGTGGAAGTTGCAGTGAGCTGAGATTGCACCATTGCACTCCAGCCTGGGCAACAAGATTAAAACTCTGTCTCAAAAAAAAAAAGAAAAAAAGACTTTTTAGTGGGGAGCTTGGAGGGATGGATTCAAAAGGACATTTGCCCCTTCATACCTATAGCATGGCTATCAAAAAATAAAACAAAATAACAGACATTGGTGAAGAAGTAGAGAAACTGCTGTATATTAATGATGGGAATGTAAAATGGTGCAGACACCACAGCAGTAGTAGTTGGTAGTTCTTCAAAAAGAATTATAAAAACATAGAATTATGATCCATGAAGAAGCATACACCTACAGGAATTGAAAGCAGGGACTTGGCTACATACTTGGAAGCCACTGTCATTGTAGCATTATTCATAGTAGCCAAAAGATGGAGACAACCCAAATGCCCATCAACAAATGGATAAACACAATGTAGTATATACAGAAAGTGGACTATGTTATTCAGCCATTTAAAAGAATGAAGTACTGATACATGCTAAATGTGGATGAACCTTGAAAACATTATGCCAGACACAAAAAGACAAATATATGATTCCATTTAAATGAAATATCTAGAATGGACAAATTCTGAAAGACTGAAAGTGTCAGAGGCATTGGAACCAGAGCAGCTCCATCTTCAACAGGGGCTGGGTAAAATAAGGCTGAGACATACTGGGTGACATTCCCAGATCGTTAAGGTATTCTAAGTCATAGAATAAGATGGGAGTCCTGTGCAAGATACAGGTTATAAAGACCTTGCTGATAAAACAGGTTGCAGTAAAGAAGCCAGCTAAAACCCACATAAACCAAGATGGTGACGAGAGTGACCTCTGGTTGTCCTCACTGCTGCACTCCCACTGGCACCATGACAGTTTCCGAACGCCCTGGCAATGTCAGGAAGTTACCCTATATGGTCTAAAAAGGGGAGGCATGAATAATTCACCCTTTGTTTAGCCTATCATCAAGAAATAGCCATAAAAATAGGCAACCAGCAGCCCTCAGGGCTGCACTGTCTATGGAGTAGCCATTTTCTGATTCCTTTACTTTCTTAATAAACTTGCTTTCACTTTACTCTATGAACTTGCCCTGAATTCTTTATTGTGCAAGATCAAAGACCCCTCTCTGGAGATCTGGATTGGGACCCCTTTCTGATAACATCTTTCTGGAGACCCAGATGGGACTACAGTGTGGAAACTCCCAACCCAAAGGCTAACTTTGGGTAAGCTGTGGGGTCTGGTAACATCATTCTCATGAACCGCAAAAGGGATGATAACCAAAAATACCTCTCGACCCAAAGGAAATAGACTGCAGCTCTAATTGGCCAACTTTGGGTAACTGGGGTACCCAAGTAAAGATAGGATTGGGTTAGAGTAACTCCCCTACAAAGTAGGGGAGTTAGTCTCTCCTGAAACAGAGTGGGTTAGAGACCTCTCTTAATAAAAGGCAAGAACACTTAACTGACGTTGGGTTACAGGCCCAGATTAGGAGAGTTATCCCTTCTAAGATTTAGGGAGTTAAAGGCCTCTCTCAGGAAAGTCTTTCTCGGCTAAGAATGGGTTTAACACTATGGGATATTAACTGCGATTCTCTTTCAAATAATCTGCTGTGCACTCTTTGCTGATGGCTGTGGGTGACAGGATTAGGCATGAACAGGATCATGGGACATGAGGAGCTTTTTCTTCCCTAAAAGGGGAAATCTGAGAGCTAATGGTACTGCTGAAAAAGATCCCTTCACAGCTGACAAGTGGCCACCTGAACTTTTGATTCAGTGTCACTGCAATGAGTGGGTCTTTCTCTGACCTCCCTGAGATCTTCACCTTCCCCATCCTGCCACAGGCAAGGCTTTTCGCTCTCTTCTTTCCCATTCTTATTTTTTATATTACTCAGGGTAACCATCTTGCCCAGAGGTCACAAGTTAAAACTCCCGATCAGAGGTTGGATTAATGATGGTGGGGCCCAACCAGGGACAAGTTTAAGCCTTGCCAGTGTGATATTGGATGCTAAGCAGAGTGGCAGGTCATAAACTGCTTCTTTGACTTTTAAAAACTGTTCAATTTTTTTTATTTATTTATTTTTGAGATGGAGGTTCGCACTTTTGCCCAGGCTGGAGTGCAGCTCACTGCAACCTCCACCTTCCAGGTTCAAGCAATTCTCTTGCCTCAGCCTCCCAAGTAGTTGGGATTATAGGCCCCTGCTGCCATACCCAGCTAATTTTTGCATTTTTAGTACAAATAGGGTTGCACTACATTGTCCAGGCTGGTCTTGAACTCCTGACCTCAAGTTATCCACCACCCTTTGCCTCCCAAAGTTCTGGGATTACAGGCCCAAGCCACCACACCCAGCCTCAGTTTATTTTAAAGCATTAAATTCTAGATAAGGCCTGGGGACATGTGGAATTAGCTATGCCCCCTAGCTATGCAAAGAGGGCTATAAAGAAAAAAGATTTTATGTAACAAAGGATATTGTATGGCAAAGTCTTGTCCTAAAGTAAAATGACTGGTTGTTTGACAAGAGGAATGTTTAGGACAAGTCAGAAAGTCTAAGCATGTTATTTTGTGTAAGTCATAAAAAATTATTAAATATAATTTATGCAAAAATGCTGTATAATTTAAAGGTACTTAGGCCTCCTAAATGCATCGTAAAATGCCACTATAACTTGTAACTGTACAACTTCCCTGCTTCACAGCTAGGTAAGGCCTGGGACACATAAAGTTAAACAATTTAAAAAAAAAATCAGACCTTATTTGCACTTCTGTCTGCTGTCCTAGGCTCCATACCTAATTAAAACCCTGGACTTACCAAGGTTTTCACCAAGAGTTAACAGTGTAACATGTATTTGTGACTATCAAAGAAAAAGTTTTACATGCAAGGTGTGTAAGAAAAGTAAATTTTGGTTTTAGTAAAAACTTATAAAAAGGCATGGGAATGTAAATTTTTTTGCCTAAAGGGTTAAAGGATTGTTTTAAGTGAAATAGGAAAATTGTAAAGGTTTAAACAAGTTGTAAAGATTTTATTTAAAAATTTTTTAAAATTCTGTGTATGAATATATTGGCTAAGTTAAAGGGGTATTACTCAGTTTTTCTGTAAACTAAACATTTAAATAAAAGCACAACAGGAGTCTCACTCTGTCACCCATGCTGGAGTGCAGTGGCATAATCTCAGCTCACTGGAACCTCCATCTTCTTGGTTCAAGCAATTCTCCTGCCTCAGCTTCCCGAATAGCTGAGACTGCAGGCATGTGCCACCAGCCCAGCTAATTTTTGTATTTTTAGTAGAGACAGCCTTCCACCATGTTGGCCAGCATGGTCTCAATCACATGACCTTGTGATCTGCCCACCTTGGCCTGCAAAGTGCTGGGATTACAGGTGTGAGTCACTGCGCCTGGCCAACAGGTTTTTCTTTTATTTTCTTTTCTTTTTTTTTTTTTTTTTTTTTAAAGACAGGGTTTCACCATATTGGTCAGGCTGGTCTTGAACTCCCGACCTCAGGTGATCCACCTGCCTTGGCCTCCAAAGTGCTTGGATTACAGGTGTGAGCCACCATGCCCGGCCCCAACAGGTTTTTCTTAAAGGAAAAACCTGCTTATAATCTGCTCTAACAAAAATTGTAAAGGGTTATAAAAGAGGTTTATTAAAATATTACCTTATGGTGAAACTGATAAAAATTAAATACATTTGTTTATAAGGTTTTATTAAAAATGGGTTTAGCAGTAATAGTACACTAATGTAGGGGCACAGTGGCTCACGCCTTTAATCCCAGCACTTTGGGAGGTCAAGGAGGGTGGATCACCTAGGGTTGGGAGTTCAAGACTGTTAGGGTCACAGCAAGGAAGTCCATAAGACCTCTTCTCCATTCTCCCCTGATAAGCCAAGCTCATAACAAAAACAGGCTCAAGACTGCAAACAGGGCACCTAGGCTCCAGGATGTGGTTGCACCTGGCTCTCAAACCCAGGATGCTGACCTAATTAAGCAGAATGTCAGCCCCTGAGAACCAAGATGCAGTTTTTCTTAGAATAGCAGCTGGCTACCTGCAAACCCCCGTATAACCCCTATAGTCTGTAAGCCAGGCTGCTCCCTTCACTGCCTGTGGTGAGGCAGCCAGCCTGGCAGGTTGAAATAAACTTGCTAAACCTGACCCTGGGTCTGCCTGTCCATCCTTTCAGTCAACCTTACATGGACCAGCCTGACGAATATAGAGAAATCCTGGCTCTACTAAAAATACAAAAATTAGCTGGGCGTGGTGGCACATGCCTGCAATTTCAGCTACTCAGGAGGCTGAGGCAGGAGAATCACTTGAACCTGGGAGGTGGAGGTTGTGGTGAGCCAAGATCATGCCATCACATTCCAGCCTGGGCAACAAGAGAGAAACTCTGTCTAAAAAAAAAAAAAAAAAAAAAAAAAAGTAATAGTACACTAATATAAAAGTGACATTTTCTTATTTTGTGTAAAAATCATAAAATGGTGTTTAGTTTTCTTCAGGCTATATTTGTATAAATATGTTATTAGTATGTGTTCCAAAATTATGGGAAACTCCTACAATTCTTAATATAACTTTGTGTATATTATTAATTATAATTGTTACATAAAATCATTGTGTGCCACAGAAGTAACCAAATTTCCTTGTCAGTTGCTTTTAACTGTGGCTGTCCTAAGACATTTTATCATCACAGACACTTGTTGCCTTTTTAATCCTCTTTAAAAAATGGTTAATAATCAGCTATAGGACTCTAACAGGTGCTCTTAAATTCAGGTTTCTAATAACTTTGAACATTGTAATATTAAAATAGAGGAAAAAACTCTCGGGATTCATGGAAAGCTTAAATGTTCCTAAATATCAAACAGCAGTTAACTGCATGGACTAAACTAATAGAAGCTATTTACAGCATTTAACAATGAAGTAAAGCATACTCCTGTAAACAAAATGTGGAGTATATTTGTTTCTCTCTACTTGATTTCTCCAAAATATGGAAACTATTTGTAAGTATTCTTAATTTATGGTAATATACTTATTTGCCTAAGTGCAACAAAAATCCCTTTTCTTTTGTAACAGGACACAACTGAAAAAAATGGTTATTTTACCAAGGCTTTAACTGCAATGGTGTGTTATCCTTTAAGGAATTAAACTTACAGAGCCAATAAAAGTTCCTTGGGAAGGCCAGGCACACTGGCTCATGCCTATAATCCTAGCACTTTGAGAGGCCAAGGCGGGTAGATCATGAGGTCAGAAGTTCAAGACCAGCCTGGCCAAGATGGTGAAACCCCGTATCTACTAAAAATACAAAAATTAGCTGGGCACGGTAACAGGTGCCTGTAGTCCCAGCTATTTGGGAGGCGGAGGCAGGAAAATTGCTTGAACCCGGGCGGCAGAGGTTGCAGTGAGCCAAGATCACAACACTGCACTCCAGCCTGGGTAGTAGAGTACAACTCTGTCTCAAAAAAAAAAAAAAAAAAAAAAAAAGTTCCTTGGGAGAACTGGCCTAATACCTTGCCTACACAGTCCCTGTACAGGGTTTCTGACCTATGGTAAGTAAAGAATGTCACTTTTTTTTTTTTTCCCAGATTGAAGTGCAATGGCACAATCTTGACTCACCGAAACCTCCACCTCCTGGGTTTAAGCAATTCCCCTGCCTCAGCCTCCTGAGTAGCTGGCATTACAGGCACCTGCCACCATTCCTGGCTAATTTGTATTTTTAGTAGAGGTAGGGTTTCACTATGTTGATCAGGCTAGTCTCAAACTCCTGACCTCAGGCAATCCGCCTGCCTCAGCCTCCCAAAGTGCTGGGATTACAGGCGTGAGCCACCACAGTCAGCCAAGAATGCCACTTTCTAACAGGCCCAGGAGCTCCAAGTTATCTTGGAACCTCAAGAGGAGAGAAATGTATCCAATTCATAGGTATTTAAGGATACAAACCCATGGCAAGGCTTGGCTGTAAAAAAAAAACCTAAGATTCCTTCTGTGGAACAGAGTTCCATCAAAGCCAGTTTACAAAAAGCTTATGTGAAAAATAATTATTCTTGCTACACTTTATACAAATAATCAGGCCAAGTACAATAAAGCAAGTTGGTCTTACCATAATTTGTCTTTAGTAAAAAATGGGAAACTGGAGTTTCAAGAACTATGGTACACTTGTTATTAAATTATAGTCTCATCATTGTAAATTTTTTTTCCTGCAAGTTAAACTGACTCTGCTTATTCCTGTAAATCAGCCAGTAATCCCTAACTGCTGCTCAGAAGAAACAAGACAGACGGGTCATGTAAAAATCTGAATCAATATCTAATCCTGGGCATGTACTGGAATCACCTAGCAACACCATATCAGCTTGATTCTAACAGTTGCCCAGCTCGTGGAAAACCTTCTAACTTAGTTAACTTGGGATAATTTTGCTTATGATGCTTTACTGTTGTGAAATATATGTTGTACTCTTTGTATAGCAGTGCAAAATAAGCTTACTCAACGTTTTCTTAAACACTTATTAATCTTCCAAATATCACCTTTTGTCAGAACTCAAAAGTTATAAGTGGCCCTCGACATATCAATGCTTTCTAACTAAGCTCCTCTCTACCCTAAACACAAAGATCCTAATAGGCAGGAATATTATTACCCCTATTCAGCATAAAGAAGTTACGGAAAATGGATTTTTGTCCATCTGCAGCCCTTAGGATTACAGCTTTCTTTTATAAAAGGAAGCTGTGAAATGTCAGAGGTGTTGGAACCAGAGCAACTCCATCTTGGATAGGGGCTGGGTAAAATAAAGCTGAGACCTACTGGGTGGCATTCCCAGATGGTTAAGTCATTCTAAGTCATAGGATGAGACAGGAGGTCAGCGGAAAATACAAGCCATAAAGACCTTGCTGATAAAACAAGTTACAGTAAAGAAGCCCGTTAAGGGAGGCTGAGGCAAGAAAAGTGTTTGAACCCAGGAGGCGGAGGTTGCAGTGAGCTGAGATCGTGCCATTGCACTCCAGCCTGGACAACAAGAGTGAAACTCCATCTCAAAAAAAAAAAAAGAAAAAAAAAAAGAAAAGAAAAAAGGCTTTTTGTCACCAGCTGTAGCTATTCTATACATTATCCTCTTTCTGCAAGGGAAGGTACCCTTATCTCCATTCTGAATGTGAGCCTGAAATCTGGCCACCTTTTCTTGATTCAGGCTGAACATTGGCAGTTAGTTTTAAGAAAATGAGTTTCTAGGTTGGGTGGTGGCTCACGCCTGTAATCCCAGCACTTTGGGAGGCCGAGGTGGGTGGCTCATGAGGTTAGGAGTTTGAGACCAGCCTGACCAACATGGTGAAACCCTGTCTCTACTAAAAATACAAAACTTAGCTGGGCACGGGGGTGGGCACCTGTAATCCCAGCTACTCGGGAGGCGGAGGCAGGAGAATTGCTTGAATCTGGGAGGCAGAGGTTGCAGTGAGCCAAGATCAAACCACTGCACTCTAGCCTGGGTGACAGAGCAAGACTCCATCTCAATAAAGAAAAAGAAAATGAGTTTCTAGATTCTCAACTTCTGTATATGCTTTTTCTTTTCTTTTTTTCTTTTTTTTTTTTTTCTGAGACGGAGTCTCGCTCTGTAGCCCAGGCTGGAGTGCAGTGGCGTGGTCTCTGCTCACTGCAACCTCCGTCTCCCGGGTCCTGGTTCAAGCAATTCTTCTGCCTTAGCCTCCCGAGTAGCTGGAATTACAGGCACACACCACCATGCCCAGCTAATCTTTGCATTTTTAGTAGAGACGGATCTCACCATGTTGGCGAGGCTAGTCTTTAACTCATGACCTCGTGATCCGCCCACCTTGGCCTCCCAAAGTGCTGGGATTACAGGTGTGAGCCACTGCACCCAGCCTGTGCTTTTTCTTAAACAATATCTGCTATCATGCTAGCTCTCAGACGTTACCCAGTCCTACTCTTCCAGCTCCCCATTTATATCCAAGCTCCTCCTACTGATATACAGCCACTACAGGGCACTGCTTGTAGGAGGAGAAACCTCCAGGACTCCAGGAAGGATGTATTTCTAAATATCAGCGTTGGCCATTGAGGAAGTGGATGACTCTGATGATGGAGCAATGCATCTTTCGCAAGTTAGATGTTTCCCAATTCTTTGCTTTCAACAAAATTGAAAGAGAGCTAAAAAGTTGACACATCAAATTTCGTTAAAAATCCGCTTTTGGCCCAGCGCAGTGGCTCACACCCCAGCACTTTGGGAGGCCAAGGTGGGTGGAACAAGAGGTCAACAGATCAAGACCATCCTGGCCAACATGGTGAAACCCTGTCTCTACTAAAAATACAAAAATTAGCTGGATGTGGTGGAGTGTGCCTGTAGTCCCAGCTACTCGGGAGCTGAGGCAGGAGAATTGCTTGAACCAAGGAGGCAGAGGTTGCAGTGAGCCGAGATTGTGCCACTGCACTCCAGCCTGGCGCCTGGCAACAGAGCAAGACTCTGTCTCAAAAAAAAAAAAAAAAATCAGCTTTTGATAATCAATAACTATGTGGCTTTTGGCATATACTTCAGAAAGAATTCAAGTAATTGAATGTAATCACTATAATAACACCCCTTCTATTTCTTTCTACCTATTTATGCTACGAGGAGTCAAATAAAAACAAATCAATACTTAGATAAAGAAAGATCTTTTTCAGAAAGACTCATGTAATGGGGGTGGCGGGATAAAGCTGTTGCGAAAGAAAGAACACCCCACTGGAACAAACACGGTTAGAAGGAACAGAGTATGGGGAAATGGAATCAGAGAGTGGCACGTCGGACGATGTTTCTTTGCAGTCAGCCAATTCTGGAAGGGTCATTAAGGAGGCTGCTCCACATTCCAATGCTTGTTTAAACTCACGGGTAGGCCAAAGTTCAGGGGACCAAGGGGAAAAGAGAAGCCTAACCAGAGATTGGTCAAGTCAGATTAGCAGGTATTTTGTCCAGAGTGGTCAGTGCAAGTAGTTCAGCTAATCATTTATGAGGCAAAGTAATGGGAATTTGGAGAGACTGTGTTGTCCTTTCTAAACAAGGGGGTCGTCATCCATCGGTCTTTTCTAACTCATATAGGGAAGGGTGGATTTTGCAGTAAGCCATTTCCAGGACCACAAAACAGCGGAGGGATTTTTAAACTATTGCTGTTTTCCAGAAGCATGATGCTCAGGTAAAGTTCAACATTGCCAAAGTTTTTTGTTTTTTTGTTTTTGAGATGGAGTTTTGCTCTTGTTGCTCAAGCTAGAGTGCAGTGGTGCGATCTCAACTCACTGCTGTCTGCGCCTCCCGCGTTAAAGTAATTCTCCTGCCTCAGACTCCCGAGTAGCTGGGATTACAGGCATCCGCCACCACACCCAGCTAATTTTTTGTATTTTTGGTAGAGATGGGGTTTCACCATGTTGGCCAGGCTGATCTCAAACTCCTGACCTCAGGTGATCTACTTGCTTCAGCCTCCCAAAGTGCTAGGATTACAGGCGTGAGCCACCATACCCCACTGCTAAAGGTTTACATGGATTTGATGCTGAACCCTGTGTTCTTCATTAAAAAGTCATGAGCATCCATACAACATCCATTTCACTAAGATAAATATTTCCAGTAATGTTTAACTTCCTTATTAGAGTAACCACTAACTCAGCTATTCGTGTTAAGTTCAAGAATGACAGAAGGACTCCTTAGATACTATTTGTTTCCATAATCTAGCTGCTCATTCCATGCAAACTGCTTCATTCTGCAGAATCCACAATTACATTTTTGCCTTCCTGAGTGTTTTATCTAAGGATCCAGGATCACAAGGATTTCTTAAGCAGTTGGTATCTTTTTTTTTTTTTTTCAAACAGACTCTTGCTCTGTCACCAGGCTGGAGTGCAGTGGCACAATCTCCACTCACTGCAACCTCCGCCTCCCAGGTTCAAGCGATTCTCCTGCTTCAGCCTCCAGAGTAGCTGGGATTACAGGTGGCCACCACCACGCCCAGCTAATTTTTGTAATTCTTGGTAGAGACAGCGTTTCACCATTGTTGAGAAATGCTAAGTGTATGATTGCTGAGAAATGTTGAGTGTATGATAAAATATGTTGTTTGCTAAGAAGAACTATAGCAAGGAAAACCTAGCCACCATCCTGCACCCAGTAGAAAACTACTTGGGGCATTCTAAAGTGGCAGGACAATATATAAATATCATACTCCAGTGAAAACAATTCTTTTAGCACAGGACATCTGACCCTGCCCCCGTGGCTCCCTCATGGAGAATACCTTTTAGTTTGTCTGTAGTCAGTGGTAAACAGGCACCAGCTGCCTACTTGGTTTTTTTGTGTGTGTTATGAGAAAATACCAAATATCTGTTGGTTAATAATCATGAACTCTTCAGAGAGAGTAACTACATGGGTCAGAGTCTGCTCAAGGCCCTCAGCCCAGAATGCTGTCAGCCCCTGAGGCTCTCAGTTCAGAAGGCTGTTGGCCCTCCAGATAGACCCACCTTGTTATTCTATCTGGATGTCTGTTTCTCAGTTCCTTCAGTGCTGCCTAGGTGGGGGTCTCTACCGCCAAGCAGGTCCTGGTACACCACGTTGGCCAGGATGGTCTCCATCTCTTGACCTCGTAATCTGCCCACCTCGGCCTTCCAAAGTGCTGGGATTACAGGCATGAGCCAACACGCCCAGCCAGTTGCTGGTATTTTTCAACAAAATGATCCAGCTTCTTTATACTGTAATGCTGCTCCTCTGTAATGCTTTTCATGCCCCTGTTGGGATCTTGGCTAGTTTGATTAGTGAGGGATCTCATTGTGATTTAACTGTGCTGTCCTTCCATGTCCCTTGCAGGTACTAGGGCAGCTGTGAAGATCAGATTTTGCTAGGCTTAGAGCTCTTGGCTTTTCCTTGCCCTTCTCCGTCTCAATGCTTTCATTTCCAACAAAGCCGTAAGAAACGACCATGAGATAGTATTTCTAGCTTTTCCCTGCTCCTCTTGCTTCTCTTCTTTAAACGAGATCTGCTATCATGCTAGCTCTCACATGTTACCCATTTAATCAATTCTTACTGAATCAGATCAATGTTTTTTAAATTTCACTGATAAGATCAATTCTTGGATGGAGCCATAAAATTTTAGCCATATCAAACAACATGATGGTAGTTGAGCAATCTTTCTGGTGTCAAAATTCTTTGTTCCCGGTTCGTCTTCTTACAACATAAGGGTTTTGCCTCTGGAGTCAGAGGTCTCTGTACCAATTGCCACTTTATTTTTTATTTTATTTTCTTTTTCATTGCTCCCAAAGCATCAGAATCAGTCGCCACTTTTGATACAAATCTGGATTAATGGAAAGACTAACAAAACAACACAGTTTCTTTTTGCTTTTTCTTTCTCTTTTTTTGTGAGACGGAGTTTCACTCTTGTTGTCCAGGCTCGAGTGCAATGGTGCAATCTCGGCTCACTGCAAAAAACCTCCACCTCCCAGGTTCAAGTGATTTTCCTGCCTCAGTCTCCCAAGTAGCCAGTATTACAGGTGCCCGCCACCATACCCAGCTAATTTTGTATTTTTAGTAGAGACAGGGTTTTGCTATGTTAGCCAGGCTGGTCTCAATTTCCTGACCTCAGGTGATCTACCTGCCTCAGCCTCCCAAAGTGCTGGGATTACAGGCATGAGCCACCATGCCTGGCTCAAAACAACACACTTTCAACACCAGTTTACTTATCTTATTCAAAGGTAGTTCAGCATGCAAGCAAGTGCAGCTTTGAGCAAAAGGCCTTGCAATATCCCAGGCACAGCTTCCAAGACTTGTAATTTCATGGGTCATGTTCAGTTACAAGGGATGAAGGTAAAGCAAGATGGACCACCTTGGCACTGGGAAGCTCTTCGACTATCTGCTCTTTGACTTTATACTATATACCCTATTAGTCATATTGTTCCTCCGGCTGTGTGTAACTTAACAAATAACATTCTTTGAGGGAAGCTGTACCACATCAATGAAAGATTATACAACAAATAGCCTGGACAACCAGATACACTTCAGGCGGAAAAAGGATGGTCACACAACATTCTACACTTACCTTAACTTAGTACATTTTGAGAACGAATTTCTCAAGAAAATAAATTCAGGGTCAGCTTCCCAGGTGTCCCTGGACCTGGAACAAGAGTTTCAATTCTCTGAGAATTGTTTTTCTTACAATGTTTAAGAACTGTTTTTTTTTTTTTTTTTTGAGACGGAGTTTCACTCATGTTACCCAGGCTAGAGTGCAATGTGTGAGCGATCTCGGCTCACCGCAACCTCCGCCTCCTGGGTTCAGGCAATTCTCCTGCCTCAGCCTCCTGAGTAGCTGGGATTACAGGCACGCGCCACCATGCCCAGCTAATTTTTTGTATTTTTAGTAGAGACGGGGTTTCACCATGTTGACCAGGATGGTCTCGATTTCTTGACCTCGTGATCCACCTGCCTCAGCCTCCCAAAGTGCTGGGATTACAGGCTTGAGCCACCGCGCCCGGCCCAAGAACTATTTTTTTAAAGTACATTTACTTTTTGTGATTGTTTACTACTACTAACTGTGGTCATTTAATCCAGAGGAAACACTGAACACTTACAATTTTCAGATCACAGGAAAGAAAAATAATTTAAAATAATTTCAATTCATAGACATATTTTTGCTCCAAGAAATGTGATAATTAATAAAAGACTTTTGAACAGACATTAAAATATAATTTTGTGGGGAAAAGGAATGAAAAATGTTTTCAAAGATAAAAGAAATTATATAAAATGTCTGTCTATTAAAGAAGAGTGTCATTTTCTCTCGTTTGACGAATGAAGGAATATACTAAAAATCCTATGCTATTTAGATTCCAGTAGATATACTTTAAAAAGTAATATAACTTCTACTTTTATTATTTATTTATTTTGAGATAGAGTCTCACTCTGTTGCCCAGGCTGGAGTGCAATGGCACGATCTTGGCTCACTGCAACCTCCGCTTCCTGGGTTCAAGTGATTCTCCTGCCTCAGCCTCCTGAGTAGCTGGGATTACAGGCGTGCACCGCCACGCTTGGCTAATTTTTTGTATCTTTAGTAGACACGGGCTTCTCCATGTTGGCCAGGCTGGTCTCGAAGTCCTGACCTCGTGATCTGCTTACCTTGGCCTCCCAAAGTACTGGGATTATAGGTGTAAGCCACTGCTCCCGGTCAAAGAAAAGTAATATAGCTTCTATTTTTAAAGGTCAATATTTACACTATGCCTGAAATTATGTTCTTTGAAACAAGTTAGAAGCAGGTGAGCATGTATATGCCTTTTTGAAATTATTTTAGGTGTACTGAGAAAAAGTTAAGATTAACAGATGAAAGGGATGACTGAATTGTGTAAAACTCTTTGACTATCTGAGGATTCTTTTGGTACTCTTTTAATCTAGCCAGAGCCCTTAAATCTATCCTCACCAGAGGATACACACATTTTCCTCCAGTTGCTGTAGGGGCTACTACTGGATGTCAAAGATCATGTCACTTGATTTTATCTTTTCATTGCAACACTATTCACAACTTGTCACTTTATAAAAAACACAAGGTCAGTCAGGTAGATGGGATGACCATTCTTAGTTTTTCATACTCTGTATCCACATTTTACCTTTATACACTTTGCCATGTGAGTTTGCAGTTCTCCCCACTAGGGAAGGAATGTACTTCCTGTGAGTGAGCTGAAGGAGCAATGTGACAGTTCTTGCTTCAAGAGATGATAATTTCCTATATGTTCCTGTGATTTTTTTTTTTTTTTGAGACGGAGTCTTGCTCTGTCATCCAAGCTGGAATGCAGTAGTGCCATCTCAGCTCACTGTAACCTCTGCCTCCTGAATTCTCCTGCCTCAGCCTTCTGAGTATCTGGGATTACAGGCTCGCGCCACCACGCTGGGCTGATTTTTGTATTTTTAGTAGAAACGGGGTTTCACCCTGTTGGTCAGACTGGTCTTGAACTCTTGATCTCGTGATTCGCCCACCTCAGCCTCCCAAAGTGCTGGGATTATAGGCATGAGCCACTGTACCTGGCTGTTCCTGTGATTTTGTTTTTTACAAAAATTTGTGTTTTTCCTTTGAGCGAAAAAACTAGTGATATTTGAATAATGGCTAAAGAATAGTATTGTATGAATGTTAATTTCCTGGTTGTGATCGCTATACTGTGATTGTGTAAGATGTTAACACTAGGGAATGCTGTGTAAAAGACGTACAAGAACTCTGTACTATTTTGGAAACATTGTGGTAAGTCTAAAATTATTTCAAAACAAAAAGTTTAAAGGACATACCCCAGGCAGCTTCTAGTCCAAAGAACTGAGGAACATGTTGAACAGTCCTGAACCCAAGTAGAAGCCTGGAGCCACATTCAGGCAACCTGTAGCCTAAAGCAAGTTTGCTCCAGCTCATGCAAAGATCCATGAACTTCTTGTTCTAAGTCTAAGATATAATGAGGCGTGTTATGAAGCATTATTGTGGTAATAACTGACTGTATTAGTCCATTCTCACACTGCTATAAATAACTGCCTGAGTCTTGGAAGTTTAAAGGAAAGAGGATTAATTGACTCACAGTTCTGCAGGGCTGGGGAGGTCTCAGGAAACTTACAAACACGGTGGAAAAGAAGCAAAAACTTCCTTCTTCACATGGCAGCAGCAAGGAGAAGTGCTGAGCAAAACGGAGAAAAAGCCCCTTATAAAACCATCAGATTTCATGAGAACTCACTCACTATCATGAAAACAGCATGGGGGAAACCGACCCCATGATTCAATTACCTCCCACTGGGTCCCTCCCAGGAAACATGGGATTATGGGAACTACAAGATGAAATTTCGATGGGGACACAGCAAAATCATATCACTGATGAATATAATGGGGTTGAAATATCTTGTCTTTAATGTGTTTGTGCACATATGTGCATGTATGTCCGTATGCCTGTGAATTTTAATCCAGCACTTCTTTGTTCACGCATTAGAGTGACAAAGGTCCTCCATAATTTAAGAGTTTTTCTTTGAGAATGAAATAAGAGACTCAATAACTTCATTAATTCATAGATACTCCCTCAACTAAGTGATCAGAGTTAATATCACCAGTAATGAGATATATCAACATAATGTAGTCCCTTACATAATAATACACCAAGAAGCGGGGCAACATACCTTCAGTGGAATTCTTGCCAAAAATGCATAGCCTCAATCTAATTATGAGAAAATATCAGACACACCAAATTCAGCTACTCTCTGTAAAATAACTAATCAGCAATCCTCAAAAGTATTAAGGTCATGAAAGGCAAAGAAAGACTGAGAAACTGTCACAGATTAGAATAGACTAAGAGGACATGATGGCTTAAAGAAATGTAAGATCAGGCCGGGCGCGGTGGCTCAAGCCTGTAAACCCAGCACTTTGGGAGGCCGAAGCGGGTGGATCACGAGGTCAAGAGATCGAGACCATCCTGGTCAACATGGTGAAACCCCATCTCTACTAAAAATACAAAAAATCAGCTGGGCCTGGTGGCGCGTGCCTGTAATCCCAGCTACTCAGGAGGCTGAGGCAGGAGAATTGCCCGAACCCAGGAGGCGGAGGTTGCGGTGAGCCGAGGTCGCGCCATTGCACTCCAGCCTGGGTAACAAGAGTGAAACTCCGTCTCAAAAAAAAAAAAAAAAAAAAAAAAAAAAGAAATGTAAGATCCTGGATTAGACCTTGGAGTGAAGAAAGAACATTAGTGGGAAAACTGGCAATATTTGAATGGCTGAAGAATGGTATTTAGCAATGTTAATTTCCCGGTTTTGATCATTGTACTATGATTGCATAGGTGTTAACACTAGAGGAAGCTGGGTAAAAGATATTACAGTAACTTCTACTATTTTGGAAACTTTGTGCTAAGTCTAAAATTATCTCAAAATGAAAATATTTTTTAAAAAATCAGGAATGAAGCCATTTATGTTTAGTGTAATACCTTTTAAGGAATCTTTAGGGTTTCCATTTAGGATAGTATTTGCCAGACTTCATGCAATTAAATCAAAATCTCTGAGGTGGGAGCAAGGCATCAGTATTTTTTTTAAAGCCCTTTAGGCAATCCCAATTGCAGCCAAGTTTAATAACATGAAGTATAGACAATAACCATCAAATGTACACCAATGTACCCACCACGCAGTTTTAAAAATATCCAATTTTGTTTGTTTGCCCAACTGAGGTGTCATGGCAAGAAATATCTAGTTTTAAGCAATACACAGGAGATCCTTCTCTGATTCTGCCTGCAAATTTCTCCAACCTGATTTTAGTTTTCCTCATTCTCTAATCAAGCTTAATTTAATTTAATCATAGTTTAATTGAATATGCATGTATCCTTAAAACATGCAGTTTTATTTTTACATGTTTAACTTAATATGAATGAAGCCATATTATAAATATATTTCTGGCAGCTAGCTTTTTTCTTACTCAACGTTATGTCTATGAAATGTATAGATTTTAATTCATTTAGCTGTAGTTTATTTTCATTGCTTTCAGTATATTATTATATTGTTATATCAGGATTTATTTGTCCATTCTACTTAAGAACATAAGGACTGTTTCTAGTTTTTTGTTATGATACATAATATAGCTTTGAACATTCTTGTTTGCCTCCTTGTGCCCACATGTAAGAGTTTCTCCAGAGCACATGCCCAGTAAATGGAATTTCTGAGTCATAGGGCACATCCATCTCAGTTTTTCTAGATAATGCCAAATTGGTTTCCAAAATCAATACACCAATTTGGAGTCCCATCAGCAGTGTGTGAGATTGCTTATTGATCCACATCCTTGCCATCTCTTGATTGTGTCAGACTTAACTCTTTTTTTTGCAATATGGTGGATATAAAATTATCTCGTTATGGTTTGAATTTGCCTTTCCCTGTTAAGTAGTGAGACTGTGCTTCTGTTCGTGTTTCTGTGGGCTGTATACTCATGTCTGTGTGTGCTTTTCTTCCACTTTTCTCATGGGTTGTTTGGTCTTTCTTTCTTTCTTTCTTTTCTTTTTTTTTTGAGATGGAGTCTCACTCTGTCACTAGGCTGGAGTGCAGTGGTGTGATCTTAGCTCACTGCAACCTCCGCCTCCCAGGTGTAAGCGATTCTCCTGCCTCAGCCTCCCAAACAGCTTACATGTGGGCACAAGGAGGCAAACAAGAATGTTCAAAGCTATATTATGTATCATAACAAAAAACTAGAAACAGTCCTTATGTTCTTAAGTACTACAGGCATGCGAGACCATGCCCAGCTAATTTTGTGTGTGTGTATATGTGTTTTAGTAGAGACGGGGTTTCACCATGTTGGCCAGGATGATCTTGATCTCTTGACCTCATCATCTGCCCGCCTCAGCCTCCCAAAGTGTTGGGATTACAGGCCTGAGCCACTGCGCCCGGCATTTCTTTTGTTAATTTTTTTTTCTTTGAGACAGAATCTCGCCATGTTGTTCAGCCTGGGGTGCAGGGGTGATCTCGGTTCACTGCATCCTCCATCTCCTGGGATCAAATGATTCTCGTGCCTCAGCCTCCTGAGTACCTGAGATTACAGGCCCATGCCAACACACCCAGCTAAATTTTACATTTTTTTAGTGGGAACTGGGTTTCACCATCTTGGCCAGGCTGGTCTCTAACTCCTAACCTCAAATTATCTGCCTGCCTCGGCCACCCAAAGTGCTGAGATTACAGGTGTGAGCCACTGTGCCTGGCTGAGTTGTTTAGTATTTCTTCCTTGTGGAAATAAGTTAGTTATAATTTTCTGAATTCTAATTCTTTGTCAATTATGTACCAAATATCTTCTCCCAGTTTGTAGCTTGTATTTTCATTTTCATTGTGGTATATTTTGATGGCCAGAAGTTCTTAAATTTGTTTTTTCCTGAGAGGGAGTCTTGCTTTGTTGCCCAGGCTAGGGTGCAGTGGAACAATCTTGGCTCACTGCAACCTCTGCCTTCCAGGTTCAAGCAGTTCTCCTGCCTCACCCTCCCCAGTAGCTGGGATTACAGGTGCCTGCCACTACGCCGAGCTAATTTTTGTATTTTTTTTTTTTTTTTAAGATGGGGTTTCACCATGATGGCCCGGCTGGTCTTGAACTCCTGACCTCAGGTGATCCACCAACCTTGGCCTCCCAAAGTGCTAGGATTACATGCATGGGCCACTGCACCAGGCATTTTTGTATTCTTAGTAGAGATGGGGTTTCACCATGTTGGCCAGGATGGTCTCAAACTCTTGACCTCATGATCCACCCACCTGGGCCTCCCAAAGTGCTGGAATTACAGGTATGAGCCACGGCGCTTGGCCCAGAAGTTCTTAATTTTAATGTAATAGAATTTATCAGGCTTTCTCTTTATATGACTTTCTTTTTCCTGTTTTAAATGATGGACAAGTAAAACTTGGAAGTATATTATTTTAAATATTCTGATCAATACATAAGAATACATAATACGAGCCGGGCGCGGTGGCTCACACCTGTAATCCCAGCACTTTGGGAGGCTGAAGCGGGTGGATCACAAGGTAAAGAGATCGAGACCATCCTGGTCAACATGGTGAAACCCCGTCTCTACTAAAAATACAAAAAATCAGCTGGGCATGGTGGCGCATGCCTGTAATCCCAGCGACTCAGGAGGCTGAGGCAGGAGAATTGCCTGAACCCAGGAGGCGGAGGTTGCGGTGAGCCGAGATCACGCCATTGCACTCCAGCCTGGGCAACAAGAGCGAAACTCCGTCTCAAAAAAAAAAAAAAAGAATACATAATACAAAAAAGTGAAACAACTGGTATATATATTGGACAAGAAGAGATAAAATAGGCCGGGCACAGTGGCTCATGCCTGTAATCCCAGTACTTTAGGGGCCAAGGCAGGCAGATCATGAGGTTAGGAGATCAAGACCATCCTGGATAACACGGTGAAACCCCGTCTCTACTAAAAATACAGAATTTAGCCAGGTGTGGTGGCACATGCCTGTATCCCAGCTACTTGGGTGGCTGAGGGAGGAGAATCGCTTGAACCTAGTGAAGGTTGCAGTGACCCGACATCGTGCCACTGTACTCCAGCCTGCACCACAGAGTGAAACTCTGTTTTAAAAAAAAAGAGAGAGAGAGAAAAGAAAAGAAATGTAAGTCCTTGGCTGTACCCCTCCCCTAACCTTGATTTCCAACTAAGGTTTAAGTCTTAAGAGGGAAGATTAGAACTAATAAATAAGTTTAGCAAGGTTGCAAGATACAAGATCAATACACAAAAATCAATCATGTTTCTACACACTTGCAGTGAATAGTTCCAGAAATAAAATTAATAAAACAGTTTCATTTATAATAGCATCAGTAAGAATACATTATTTAGGAATAACTTTAACAAAAGAAATGCAAAACTTATACTCCCCAAACTGCAAACCATCCTTGAAAGAAACTAAAAAACATCCAAATAAGTGGAAAAACACTCCATGTTCATGGATTGGGAGTCAATACTGTTAAGATAGCAATACTGCCAGGCACGGTGGCTCAAGCCTGTAATCCCAGAACTTTGGGAGGCCGAGGTGGGTAGATCACGAGGTCAGGAGATCAAGACCATCCTGGTCAACATGGTGAAACCCCGTCTCTACTAAAAATACAAAACATTAGCTGGGCATGGTGGCACGTGCCTGTAATCCCAGCTACTCAGGAGGCTGAGGCAGAATTGCCTGAACCCAGGAGGTGGAGGTTACAGTGAGCCGAGATCACGCCATTGCACTCCAGCCTGGGTAACAAGAGTGAAACTCCGTCTCAAAAAAAAAAAAAAAAAAAAAAAAGATAGCAATACTTGGCCAGGCGCAGTGTTGCACGTCTGTAATCTCAGCACTTTGAGAGGCTGAGGCAGGATGATCACTTGAGCCCAGGAGTTCAAGACCAGCCTGGGCAACATAGGGAGACCCCATCTCTACAAAAACTTTAAGAATTAGCCCAGCCAGGCACAGGGGCTCATGCTTGTAATCCCAGCACTTTGGGAGGCCAAGGTGGGTGGATTACCTGAGGTCAGGAGTTCAAGACCTGCTTGGCCAACATGGTGAAAACCCATCTCTACTAGAAATACAAAAATTAGCCTGACATGGTGGCACATGCATGTAGTCCCAGCTACTGAGGAGGCTAAGGCACAACAATCACTTGAACCTGGGAGGCAGAGGTTATAGTGAGCTGAGATCACGCCACTGCATTCCAGCATGCGTGACTGAGCAAGACTCTGTCTCAAAAACAAGACAAAAAAAAGAAGCACTCTTCCAAATCGATCTACAGATTTGAAGATTTGATCAGAATTCCAACTGAGTTCTTCATAGAAATTGACAAACTGACCCAAAATTCATATGGAATTGCAAGGAACCTAGAATAGTCAAAACAATCAAGAAGTACAAAGTTGGAGGACTCACACTTTCCAATGTAAAAACTTAATGAGGACCAGGAACTGTGGCTCACACCTGTAATCTTAGCACTTTGGGAGGCTGTGGCAGGCGGATCACCTGAGGTCATGGGTTTGAGACCAGCCTGGCCAACATGGTGAAACCCCGTCTCTACTAAAAATACAAAAATTAGCTGGGCATTGTGGTGGGTGCCTATAATCTCAGCTACTCGGGAGGCTGAGGCAAGAGAATCGCTTGAACCCAGGAGGTGAAGGTTGCAGTGAGCTGAGATCACACCACCGTACTCCAGCCTGGGTGACAGAGTGGGACTCTGTCTCAGTAAATAAATAAATAAATAAATAAATGAAAAGCTATAGTACTCAAACCTGTGTGGTAGTAGTCTAAGAATTGTCATATAGATCAATTAAATAGAATTGAGGGTCCAGAAGTAAACACACATGTTTATGATCAACATTTTTCTTTTTTTGAGATGGAGTCTTGCTCTGTCACCCAGGCTGAAGTGCAGTGGCACAATCTTGGCTCACTGCCACCTCCACCTCCCAGGTTCAAGCAATTCTCTTGCCTCAGCCTCCAGAGTAGCTGGGATTACAGGTGCTTGCCACCATGCCCAACTAATTTTTTTTTTTTTTTTTAGTAGAGACAGAGTTCACCATCTTGGCCAGGCTGGTGTTGATCCCCTGACCTCATGACCACCCACCTCAGCATCCCAAAGTGCTGGGATTACAGATGTGAGCCACTGTGCCTGGCCATGGTCAACATTTTTAACAAGAGTGCCAAGAGCTTCAAATGTGGAAAGATCTCCTGATTGGCTACAAGTAGACAATGCCCTTATTTGGGTATAAACCCTCCGAAAGTCCCTAGTTAGGAGTTAATTGACAGTTTCTGATTGGTTAGGTCTCTAGTTTTGTTTTATTGTTTACATTGGGCCTCAGTTTGCTCATATAGAAACCCAAAAAGCTGGGACCATCTCAGCCTAATGACCTCCCAGTTAAAATGTTTTGTTTTGTTTTGAGATGGAGTCTCCCTCTGTCACTCAGGCTGGAGTGCAGTGGCCTGATCTCGTTTCACTGCACCTTCCACCTCCCAAGTTCAAGAGATTCTCCTGCCTCAACCTCCCCATTAGCGGGGATTACAGGTGTGTGCCACCATGCCCAGCTAATTTTTGTATATTTAGTAGAGATGGGGTTTTACCTTGTTGGTCAGGCTAATCTTGACCTCCTGACCTCAGGTGATCCACCCACCTCAGCCTCCCAAAGTGCTGGGATTACAGGCATGAGACATCATGACTGGCCCCCAGTTAAAACGTTTTTAACTGGCAGTATTAATATTGTTCCATTTTGGCCGGGCGCGGTGGCTCACGCCTGTAATCTCAGCACTTTGGGAGGCCGAGGCGGGCGGATCACGAGGTCAAGAGATCGAGACCATTGTCGCCATGATGAAACCCCATCTCTACTACAAATACAAAAATTAGCTGGGTGTGGTGGCACGCGCCTGTAGTCCCAGCTACTGGGGAGGCTGAGGCGGAAGAATCGCTCGAACTGAGGAGGCGGAGGTTGCAGTGAGCAGAGATTGTGGCCACTGCACTCCAGCCTGGCGACAGAGCAAGACTCCGTCTCAAAAAAATATATATATATATATTGTTCCATTTCACAGCTGAAGAAATTGACTTAGGCTATGTAACTTAAGATGAAACAGCTGTAAAGGGTGAAGCTGGGATGCAAACCCAGCCCCTGACTACAGAGCTGTGCTCATCCTTTAGACTATACAGCATTCAACTCATGCCAACTTTTAAATGTGTTTTCTTTCTTTTAGAGCTAATTTTGCAATGAATAAATTCTTGTAAAGCATTTAACTTTACATAAGTGTTTAAAGGACCTCCCAAACCTTTTTTTTGAGGCAGGGTCTTACTTTGTCACCCAGGCTGGAGAATAGTGGTATGATCATGATTCACTGTAGCCTTGACCTCCTGGGTGCAAGTGATCCTCCTGCCTCAGCCTCCCAAGTAGTTGGGAGGTGCATGCTACCATGGCTGGCTAATTTTTTTGTAGAGACGGGGTTTTGCCATATTGCCTAGGCTGGTCTTGAACTCATGAACTAAAAGTGTTCCATTCGTTTCAGACTCCTAATAGTGCTGGGATTGCCTGCATGAGTCACTGCACCTGGCCGCCCCCCAACGTTTGCACAGGACAAACACTTTGTTATGTATTCTTCCAGATTTTACATTTTAGGGAGAAATTGGTGCTTCCATTGAAAACTGCATTTTATAGAGTACATTCTTCCTGGCTGATTCTAGGAAAGTTACTTTATGACTCTACAGGTTTGCTAGCAATGCAAACTAATTAATACTTGATAAAAAGATACAAGAATTAATATAAAATAATTCTTATCTATATATAGGACAACGGTTTGTCGGGGGAGGCCAACCCACCTGCCCCACCCCAAGCTAGTTTGCTTTCTTTTGCACAATCATTTCTACCTTTCTTTACTCCACATAAATTTCTTCTTTTTTTACTTCTTTGAACAGGTTATAACACCCGCCTGGTTTTCTCATTTAATTAATAAGAAAAATCTTTAGCATTTAACAAGATACAGCTATACATATAGCTATGATTCAGTCATTATGGCTTTCTTATATCACTGCCTATTAGTCTCCTCCAGCCACCAGACCAGACTGATTATTCATGGGTTTGCTTGCTTTGCTTTTTTTTTCTAGGTGGCTATCTCTTAGGAACCCCAGTAATTTGGACACACACACAGACACAGGCAAGGTCACAGTCAGAGAGATCCCTGGCACATTGATTTGGCCATTTGCCCAGGAGCAGCTGGTAGCAATCCTTGTGTTCCAGCACTCGAATTTCTCCTCTCAGGTTAGGATCTCTGAGAATACAGGAAAGAACAAAACAACAAAAGCAGGCGGGAGGCCTGTTTTGGGAGGCCGAAGCAGGCAGATCACCTGAGGTCTGGAGTTCGAGACCAACCTGACCAACATAGAGAAACCCCGTCTCTACTAAAAACTCAAAATTAGCCAGGCATGGTGTTGCATGCGTGTAATCCCAGCTGCTCTGGAGGCTGAGACAGGAGAATTGCTTGAACCTAGGAGGTGGAGGTTTCAGTGAGCTGAGATCCTGCCACTGCACTCCAGCCTGGGCAACAAGAGCAAAACTCCGTCTCAGTAAAAAAACAAACAATAACAACAAAAAAAACGAGGAGTTTCTCCTAGTCTCTCACTAACAATCAACATAGAAGGCTCCTGTGACCGCTGATCACCAAACTGTGGGGAGGTTTCTTCTCACCTGCAACTAATCAATCAATCCTGACCAGTGGGTGTCTTCTAAATCAACTCAGTTCTGACACTGTCCACCTGAAGACAGCATCAGATTCCACAGGTTGAGGGCTCAATTCCCAAGATTGCCCCATTTTCCATTCAGATGCCAATCGCAAGCCCCGTTGTTTTACCTGTGCTTCTGACTATACATTGGGTTTCCCACAATCTCCTCCTTGGGTTTGATTAATTTGCTACAGCAGCTCACAAAACTCAGAACACTTAACCTTTTCTGATTTGTTATGAAGGATATTACAAAGAATAACGATGAACACCAGATGAAAAAATGCATAGGGCATGGGGTGAGGAAAGGAAAGAGGCATGGAGCTTCCAGGCCCTCTTTGGATGGACCATCCTCCAAGAATCTCCACGTGTTCAGCTGTCCAAAAGCTCTCTGAACCCTGACTTCTGGGGTTCTTATGGAGTCTTGGTTACATACGCATGATTGACTAAACCACTGGCTATTGTTGATCAACTTAACCTTCAGCCCCTGTCCTCTCCAAGGAGGTTGAGGAGTAGGGCTAAAAGTTCCAACCAGGCAGCGTGTGGTGACTCATGCCTATAATCCCAGCACCTTGGGAGGCTGAGGCAGGCAGATCATGAGGTCAGAAGATCGAGCCCACCCAGGCCAACATGGTGAAACCCCATCTCTACTAAAATACAAAATATTAGCCAAGCGTGGTGGTGTGTGCCTGCAGTCTCAGCTACTTAGGAGGCTGAGACAGGATAATCGCTTGAGCCTGAGAGGCGGAGGTGGCAGTGAGCTGAGATCACGCCACTGCACTCCAGCCTGGCAAAAGAGTGAGACTCTGTCTCAAAAAAAAAAAAAAAAGTTCCAACCAATGAATCCTACCTTAGTCTTTCAGATGACCAACCCTCGTCCTGAAGCTCAGTGGCCGCCAGCCATAAGCCAATTTATTAGCATACAAAAAGACATTTCTAATTTTGGGAATTTCACAGATTGTAGGAGTTCTTATGCCAGGAAACAGGACAAAGACTAAATACATATTTCATGATATCACAGTCTCTAATTCCCTTGTTCAGCCTCTCCTTCCCATAAGATTGTCAAGCCTCTCCAGAACACAGACTGTGCAATATTGACCATTCCTTCTACTATCCCATTACCTAGCCCTGTCTTAGATACTCCCATTTCTGGGAGAATTTTGCTTGAAGGCATAACTGTTGAAGAGAATTCTTAATGCTAGGTCTTTTTTTTTTTTTTTAAGACAGTCTCATTCTGTCACCCAGGCTGGAGTGCAGTAGTGCCATCTCGACTCACTGCAACCTTCGCCACCTGGGTCCAAGTGATTCTTCTGCCTCAGCCTCCTGTGCAGCTGGAATTATAGGCATGCACTACCATGCCCAGCTAATTTTTGTATTTTTAGTAGAGACAGTATTTCACCATGTTGGCCAGGCTGTTCTCGAACTTCTGACCTCAAGTGATCTGCCCGCCTTAGCCTCCCAAAGTGCTAGGATTACAGGTGTGAGCCACCATGCCCGGCCAATGCTAGGTCTCATATGGCTCCATATACACTGAGGTGCACTTGTTGCCAGAGACCAAAAACTATTTACTGAGCAGGCTTTCACCCCCAGTGCCCACTTGGCTGGGTCTATTTCCAATTCATTTAGTTTCTAGGGCTGATGGAATGAAGATGGGAGGGTAGAGCAACAGAAACACAAAGAGCTAGCCAAGAAGATAGAAAACAGTGATTTTCAAATACATCCCAGAGATGGTGAATAGTGTGGAGATGTGCATATGCAGGGGCTAGGATTTATGGAAAAAACTCTGTATCTTCTGCTCAGTTTTGCTATGAACCTAACACTGCTCTATAATCTATTTCAAAAAGTTTTCATTTATTTTATTTTATTTTTTTCAGATAGAGTCTCAACTCTGTCACAAAGGCTTAAGAGGAGAGGCTTAATAGACAAAAGAAAAAGAGAATAGCTCTCTCTCTCTCCTGCAGAGAGAGAGGGGTGACCGAGTGGGTCTTCCAGTTCCATGGGGATGGCTTGAGGAGGCAGTGTCTGATTTACATACAGCCCAAAGATTGGTTGAACCAGGTGTGACATTTATATAGCTCACAAAGAAGCTGGCCACCCCAACTTAATCTTCTTTTATGCAAATGGTTTTCTACCAGGGCAGAGCTGTGTTGCCTGCTCCTTACTGCACACATTGTTGACAATGAAAAGGGAAGATGGAGCCGCCATGCTGAATATGCGTAACCCCTATGTACCCATTTCCTGTTGGCACAGCTGCCGGCATTCACCCATGCAAGCTTCTAGCTTGCTTATCTATGTCTGCAGCTCAATTTTACAGGCTGACTTTTGTTTGAAAAGAAATTATTTGGCGGCTGCTTTTCATTAAAAGGAAAACCTTACTTTCTTACTCTCACAGTCTGCCTAAATAATTTCTTTTTAACTCCTATATCAACAGCCTCCCAAGTAGCTGAAAAGACAGGGTTTCACCGTGTTGCACAGGCTGGTCTCGAACTTCCAAGTTCAAAGTGATCTGCCTGCTTTGGTCTTCCAAAGTGCCAGGATTACAGGCATGAGCCACCATGCCTGGCCTTCAAAAGGTTAATCTAAATCTACTTATATACATATGTATATACATATATATATCACAGAAGCAGAAGGGTCAGATAAGTGAGAACCAGGGCTTTGAATATCAGAAAAACCAGGAAGAGAAAATATGTCAAATACAGAGGGATCAATACTCTCAATGCTGTAAGAAGATCTGAGAGCAATGAGAGAAAGCCATGAGATGTGTTAATTAGAATGCCATTGTGAGGTTCAAATGATGAATCTCAGTAGGGTGGTGAATGTAAAGGCTAGACTACAGGAGGTTATGGGGCAAGGAGGTGGAGAGAAGGAGAATAGTATTTTATACTGCTTTTGAGATGTTTAATGAAGGAAAAAAAGGAAATAGAAAAGCAACTTAAAGGGTAAGGTCCTACAAATGAATTCTTCAAGTGAATTGAAGAGTAGCAAAACCTGCCACCTCCAAACATGTCACTTTGGCATATTGATTATTTTGAGATGAAGACAATTGAAAGGAAGTGAAATGGGAGAATTCCCTGATTCTCCCTGCAGGATGTGCAGCAGGGGTGTGGCACACCTGTTCAGTTGCCCCACTGCTCAAACCCCTTGTGAGACAGGGAGCATGCATACAGGCAGGTGCAGAGGCTGGGGTGAGCACTCCAGGGTCTGGCCTTGCTGTAGGTCTAGGAGTGGATGCCTGCAACCCCAGCGTTACAAAACTCTTTCAGCTTGGCCACCCAAAGACAGCTTGAACGTTAACCAGTTTAAAGGACATGTTGCCTTTTCACAAGGGCAGAGGACCAGCATGATAGCTTGCTGTATCCCGAGCTCTTGTTCAGCGTCCCAGAAAACTCAGGTCACACACAGACTCAAAGGATGAATGCAAGGTTTTATTGAGTGGTGGAGGTGGCTTTCTTTTTGTGATCTTGGCTCACCGAAACCTCTGCCTCCTGGGTTCAAGAGATCCTCCTACCTCAGCCGCCTGAGTAGCTGAGACTGCAGGCGCGCGCCACAACGCCCAGCTAATTTTTGTATTTTTAGTAGAGATGGGGTTTCACCATGTTGACCAGGATGGTCTCCATCTCTTGACTTTGTGATCCGCCCCTCCCAGCTTCCCAAAATGCTGGGATTACAGGTGTGAGCCACCGTGCCCTGCCAATGGAGGTGGCTTTCAGCAGGATGGATGGAGAGCCAGACGTGGCTGCAGGTGGTGGCGGAGGTGGATGGAATGGGAAGGTGTTCTTCCCCTGGAGTCAGGTCTCCCAGCAGCTGGACTATTCTCCTACCAACCCCAGCTAGATTCTTAGCATCCAGATGTCCCTCCTCTTCTGTTTCCCTGCTGTGCTGTTCCACCGTCTGTGTGCTGGTCTCCTCCTTTCCTCACTTGCTGCTCTGCTGTGGAGCTTGGGGTTTGTGGTTTATATAGGGGTAGGATAGCGGTGTGGCGGCCCAAAAGGCAACTTTTTTGGCATGAAAACAGAATGCCTGTCCTCATTTAGGACCGGAGGCCTTTAGGCTTGAGTGAGGGGCCTTGGCCAGGGATCCATCCTCTTCTACCCAGTATTTCCCTGTCTACTGTCCGTATCAGAAGCAGATACAAGAAAAGTTCTCCGACTACCCTCCATATTTGTCTAAAAGCACACATATATATATATATTTTTTTTTTGGCACAGGGTCTCACAGTCACCCAAACTGTAGTGCAGTGGTACAAACATGGCTCCCAGGAGCCTCAGCCTCCTGGGCTCAAGTAATCCTCCCGCCTCTGCCTCCCACAGTGCTGGGATTACAGGCATGAGTCACCACCGCCAGCCAGGATAAATTTTTAAAGGTGTCTGCCCTTCCCTTTCTGCCAGGAAGGACCAAAGTTAATCACTGGAGACAACTGTAGATCCTGCTCAGCTCAGAGATGACACCAGAGGAACCTACGCTTCAAACTTCGTTAGCCAGCTCTTATCATCTGTTAGTTCCCATAGAAACATGTTTGCTTTCCCACAGTTTATCACTCTAGAAACTTAAAGTCCTTCTCCTTTGACTTGTCCTTTCTCTTCAAATGTGTTGTTCTTTCTTATGGACCTAGAAAAAACAGGCATGGTTTAAACATCAAATAATTTCTTTGAGCCAAACGTGACTGCAGCCTGAAAACACTTCCAAGTTACCTTGAGAAATTCTCCAGAGATCAAAAGAGAGGCTCAGGCTTTAAAAGAAAAAAAGATGAATCAGGAAAGGGAGTGACTACAGAAGGATTTTGCTAGGTCTGGGGCTTTGGGGTGGTGGGTTTTCCATTTGCAAAACAAAACTTTAAAAGTCCACGGCACCTGACATTTCCAAGTTCCTCTAAATCTGTAAGAAGCACAGGAGATACGGTGTGGATGGGAGCACTCTCATCATGCAGATAAACAGGCTTGGTGCCATTTGGGAGGTTGGAAAGGCAGGCACTAGAGTACCAGGTACTGGGTGAGTGAAAGCAGAGCGTGGACTGCCAAGGGAAGGGGAGGCGAGAGCAAAGCAGTTGCGATCTCTCCAGCTGCTCCTTCACTCACCACCTCAGCCCAGGGCCTAGAAAGGAAAAGAACTTAATGACTTTCACGGGCTGAGACCAGGTACTGGAGGTGGACAGTGGATCACACACCTTCTTGAATTCAAGTGGCTCCTCCCCTGCCCACCAGATCCCAAAAGGCCTGTTGGACCAAGGCCCCTAGTGACAGCTACAAGAAAAGGAGGAGACGCCAAGGTTGAGCTTGCTTTATAAGTGACATGGCAGGTTGGGCTGCACTGGGGGGGGGGGGGGATGAAGATTCGGACGGTACTTTTCAAGGGACCAAGGGCTTGGGGTCCACATAGGCCTCCCACACCATCAAATGTCAACTCCATCCGTAGCGAAAGACAATGGGAGATGAGGTCGGGAGGGCGTGAGAACGTGGGGAGAGGGTGAGGAGGTGGTGGGAAGAACAAAGGAAGGAAGAGGTGAGGAAAGGCAAGGAGGAAAGGGAAGGGGGAAAAAAAAGTTGTTTTTCAACTCTTATCATCAGTGTGATCGTATCTAAAGCAGTCTTGGAGTCAGGAGATGGGTTGTAATTGTTTAAAAGGTGGCCTGTGCTTGGGGACTTCCCAGCTCAGCAGGAAGCAGTCACAGATGTTTCGGCAATTGTTCAGCCAGGAAGCTGTGACCTCTAGTGTTCTCTGCTTAAGACATGCATGAGGTGGTCGGGCGCGGTGGCTCATGCCTGTAATCCTAGCACTTTGGGAGGCGGAGGCCGCGGGGAGATTGCTTGAGCCCATGAGCTCGAAACCAGCCTGAGCAACATAATAGGGCCTCGTCTCTATAAATAATTAAATAAATAATTAAAATTTTTTTCAAAAAAGAGAGGCCTGAGGTTCAAACTGAAATGGCCTGCTGACTCCATTCTACCTGCTTTGAATAACCCGTCACTGTTTCCCTTCATCATTTTGTTAAGATGCTGAATAAGCGCAAGTTCTAGCCACGTCTTTGAGTTACTCATTACTGAGTGCTCCCACGCGTATACAGGCGGCACATATTAATAAACTTTGTCTCTTGTTAATCGCTCTTTTGTCAGTCTAATTTACAGGACCCAGTCAATAAATCTAAGATGGGTAGAAGGAAAAACAATTTTTCCCCTCCTAGGCAGAACCTCTTGGGCACGGTGAGCCTTGGGTTCTTTGCCACATATCTGAGTGGCCAGTGCGGTGGTGGTGAGTGGCGTGTACAGACTCCAGGAAGCAGCCATTTCCTATCCTGTGTGTTTCCTGTTTCTGTCTAATGCTACACAGTGTCCGTGGTTTCAGTACGTTGTATGTGTTTGATCGCCAGTCCCTACAATTACATCCTGTCTAAAATATCCATTTTTGTTCCTGGAACCAACTCTGGGTCCGGCTGCATTTTCTTGAGCCCAATAACAAGAAGCCGACAAACTAGAGAAGGGAATTTACTGCTGTAACCAGATCCTAGGAGTAGCCCGGAGATAATTCCGCTAGACCAACTCAAAGTGTTAACAGTTTTCTTAGTGCTTACATAGGTTGGGGTTATGTGCCTATGTGCAGCATAGCATTCGCTTAAGTTTATTGGTAACTAATTTTGTTTCAACTAGAAGGTAAGAGGCAAAAAATGCTTGCTAAGTCCGATTAAGCTGTGAGGGCCACAGTGCCTTCATGGCCTGTTTACTGCGGTACCACAGTAATTATTTCTATCTTACCTCCTTCACAGCTTGGTCCGGAGAGCTGCCTTAGACCCTCCAATGAATCTATTCAAACAGCTGCCTCTGTTACCTTGACTCGTCTCAGATTTCGTTGACCTGAGACGGGTTCTGGCACTAGGAATGTAAGACTGTCCCTGTGATTTTGTTTGCTCCAGGTTAGGGAGAAGCCTCTGCAAGGCTCCTACTGACCACATGTTTCATGTCCAGCTCTGCTGTCTGGCACTGATTTCCCTGATTTAACTATTTGCTTAATGTTAAGGCAGCTCTGTGGAAATTTGTCTGTGTAACTGGGGTGCTATGCAGGCCTGTCTGTGTGACTGTCATGCGGTCTATCTGTGTGATTGTCAGGAGAACTGGCCTGCCACATTTTCAACATAGTTTTCTTCTTGAGGAGAAAATAAGCATTCAGCCCATAGTTTTCTTCTTGAGGAGAAAATAAGCATTCAGCCTTCAGTTCCTGGAGCAGCAGTCAAGGAAGCCAAAAACAGGAAGTTCCTTTCTAGGCGTTAACTTTCGCCACTGTGGTAGATGGTCCAGAAGCTGACCACTACTCATTCCTTTCCTCCCTGAATGCGTTCCAGCCATTAGAGGCAGAGTCTGTTTCCTTCCCTTGAATTCCATCTGGTCTTGTGACTTCCCTTGACTAATGCATAGAATGAGGGGGAAATAGAAGGGACTCACAACCCACCATATAGCAATGATTCTTTTAAGACATTCAAGTTATAGATGCAGAAAGAAGCCTCTTCTGAGCTTCCCTTATCTGACTATATGCAGGGCCTTTGGAGAATGAAGCTGCCATAAATCCCCTCTCTGGGGGAGCTTCCAGCCAAGAAGACTGACTGTTAGCACCTGGATGAGAAATTGCATAAACAAATATTATCATAAATGTAATACTTGCCATGCATTTCCCTAAAAGCGCATTTGTATTTCCCATAGAAGCTCTATCTTTCCCACTCCTTCTCCCTATTAAGTTGATATATATATATATATATATATCCTTACCCCTAGCTCTTCAGCAAGCTCCTTCTTTTGAATGCTTTCCTATGTATGAATATAAAGCATAGTTTTTTCCCTCTAGTTAATCTGTCTAATGGCAGGAAATTTGCAGGCCCACATCCCCCCCACCATCACTTGAACCTAAGCTATGAACGGAAAGGTCTTACTCCCAACACAGCTGTGTTTTATGTGCCTGTTAAAGGCTTAGCTTTTCAGGGGTCTGGAAGCTTCCAGTTTTGTTTCAGAAAGCCAGATCTATGCTGTAAAGAAGCTCATCCAAGACAACTAAAAGAGAAGAGACCACATGGAGAGAGAAAAGCCACATGGAGGACCACTGAGGCTCCATGCATGTGAGTGATGCCTTTTTGGACTTTTGAGCCAGCCAACAAATACATAAAACCAACACTGTGGAGTGGCAAACCAAAGAAAATGCATTTTAATCAGGGTCTCAGGAATTGCAATTTGGGAGCCACAGATGTAGCAAATAGGAAAATCACATTCCATCTTGGTGAGGTTAGGGAGAGGCTTTTAAGGGCTACTGTGAGTTTACACATCTGGAAGGTTTTAGCACAAGTCATGATGGATGATGGCTGGTTAACAATTTAGGACATCTTTGATGATCAATCTACTTCAGCATAGCTGTCTCTGTAAAAAAAAAAAAAAAAAGCTAGTCTCTGTAAAATGTTTAAAGAGGTTTATTCTGAGCCCATATGAGTGACCATGGCCCATGGAACAGTCTAAAAGAGGTCCTGAGAAAGCGTGCCAGACGCGGTTGTGAAGCAGGAGCGGCCTTGGGAAAGAGACCTCTTGAATACCGAACTGGGAAGGAGGGGATGATTTATTCCCCCAGGAGCAAGGTGGCATAGCTGCCTAACAGCCAAGCTCATCTAACAAAGGAAATCTCTGCCTTTACAAAGGCTCACAACTCTAGATATTACACTTGAAAAGGCCTTGGGTTTACACTTCTAGAATTTACGTGTGAAAGAGCCTTAGGCCATGGAGTAGGGTGGGGTACAGTGACTTAGGTGGGGGTTTGATGGTATTTAAGTAAAAACAATGCCTTCTGGAAAGATTCCTCCACACCATGCCCACGATCTATAGGAGGGTGATTAAAGGTGCCGCTGGGTCTGCCAGCCTTTTCTTCCCTTATTGAAATGCAATGTGGAAGTCAATTGGGAGGTGATCTTAAATGCTTAAGGGTGATTAAGGGTTTCCTTCCTCAGTTGGATTACAGTTTAGTTTTATACTTTGTAGGGAGACAGAAGTTATAGGCAAAGACAAATCAATACATCTGAGGCATACATTGGTTTGGCCAGGAAAGGTGGGACATCTCAAGGAAGGAGCATTACAGGTCAAAGGTGGATTCAAAGATTTTCTGATTTGGAATTGGTCAAAAGAGTTAAGCTAAAGACTTAAAGTCAGTAGAAAGAACTGCTTGGGTTGAGATAAGAGGGGGGCTGTGGAAACCAAGATTTTAGTTACATAGATGAAGCCTCCAGGTAGCAGGCTTCTGAGAGAATAGATGGTAAATGTGTCTTTTGGAATTTAACAGGTGTCAGACTCAGTTAATCTCTACTAGATCTGGAAAAAGCCTAGCTGCATTAACAAAGATCCTCTACAGATGCAGAATTTCTTCCACAAAAGATGGCTGTAGCCAGGCGCGGTGGCTCACACCTATAATCCCAGCACTTTGGAAGGCCCAGGTGGATGGATCATCTGACCTCAGAAGTTTGAGACCAGCTTACCAACATGGTGAAACTCTGTCTCTACTAAAAATACCAAAAAATAGCTGGGTGTGTTGGTGCATGCCTGTAAGCCCAGTACTTTGGAAGGCCAAGGCGGATGGATCATCTGACCTCAGGGTTTTGAGACCAGCCTACCAACATGGTGAAACTCTGTCTCTACTAAAAAATACAAAATAATAGCTGGGTGTATTGATGCATGCCTGTAATCCCAGCACTTTGGAAGGCCAAGGTGGGCAAATCACAAGGTCAAGAGATCAAGACCATCCTGGCTAACATGGTGAAACTTTGTCTCTACTAAAACTACAAAAATTAGCTGGGCGTGGTTGCATGCACCTGTAGTCCCAGCTACTCGGGAGGCCTGAGGCAGAAGAATTGCTTGAACCTGGAAGGTGGAGGTTGCAGTGAGCCGAGATCACACCCCTGCACTCCAGCCTGGTGAAAAGAAAAAGAAGAAAGAGAGAGAGAAAGATATTTTGGGGTAAGATATTTTAATTTTCTTCAAGGTCAGCTATCTGTCATGTGATGTTATACCAGAGTCAGGTTGGAATTTGGTATCTCATTACTAAAGAGTCTGTTTTGTCAGTCTCATGATCTCTATTTTAATGTTAATGCTGGTCCCTTGTACCTAAACTTTAAAGGCGAGGGAGTATAACCAGGCACCTCTAACACTTCCTTCCCATCATGGCCTGGAATTTCATTTTTCAGCTTGGTCGGGGGTTCCCTTGGCCTAGACAGCAGTCTGTTCAATTGGTTGAGGGCTTAGGATATAATGTTTGATTTACATTCTTCAGGTTGGTGATCAGGCAAAGCATAAACAGTTCAAATCAGATGCAGCTGGTTTTACAATCTGGCCCGGTTCCAGTCAAATTTTATCTGGGGATCCAGCTCTTCATGGCTTCTCAACTCAACAGTTAGATACCTCCAACAGAACCATCTCCATTTTAGATTTTCTTGTCAGAAGCCCAGCCTGTCACTGAAGCCATGGTAGTGAGTGACCATGGCTGTGACCATATGAACCAAAAGAACCATCCAGGCAAGCCCTGCCTAATGTCCAGACCTACAGGAACAGGAGCTGTTTGGAGTGGTTTATTATCTAGCAATAGACAAGGGAAGTAGCTACAAAGATCACTTTAGCATGATTTGCAGGCAAAGTGCTCTCTCCTCAGAATTTGTAAGATTCTTCCAAAGAGCAGCTGTAGAGCTGTAAGTATCCAATCCAAACTGATGGGAGAAAAGATAAAACTCTTGACAAGTTGCTGTGGAAAATAGCAGTTCATGTTATCTCTGCCTTCCCGTGAACTTGCAAATGAACTTGCAAATGAACTAGCCCTCAAATGCAGCTCTGCATGCAACAAACCATCCCAGATGAACCCCTAAAGATTCCCGATAGCTTTGTGCCTTTTAAACCAAATAAATCTTAGATACTACAGTGTAATGGGGTTGTTTTTTTTTTTTGAGATGGAGTTTCGATCTTGTTGCCCAGGCTGGAGTGCAATGGCATGATCTCGGCTCCCTGCAACTTCCGCCTCCCAGGTTCAAGTGATTCCCCTGCCTCAGCCTCCCGAGTAGCTGGGACTACAGGCACATGCCACCACACCCAGCAAATTTTTTGTATTTTTAGTAGAGACAAGGTTTCACCATGTTGGCCAGGCTGATCTCAAACTCAGGTGATCCACCTGCCTCGGCCTCCCAAAGTGCTGGGATTACAGGAGTGAGCTACCACTCCTGGCCCAGTTTAGTGTTTATAGTGTGCCAAAGCACACAGACTCCCTCCCAATCCTACTTATCTTAATGTAAAAGAACATTAAATATAAATTCTATAATAAATGATAATTAAAATGGTTTTTAAACTAATTGGATTTTTGTTTTTGTTTAGAGACGGAGTTTGCTCTGTCGCCCAGGCTGAAGTGCAGTGGCACAATCTTGGCTCACTGCAAACTCCACCTCCTGGGTTCAAGCAATTTTCCTGCCTCAGCCACCCAAATAACTGGGAATACAGGTGCACGCCACCACACCCAGCTAATTTCTTTTGTTTTTTAGTAGAGATGGGGTTTTATCATGTTGGTCAGGCTGGTCTTGAACTCCTGAGCTCAGTCAATCTGTCTGTCTGGGCCTCCCAAAGTGCTAGGATCACAGGCATAAGCCACCACGCCCAATAGTTTTTTAACTAAAGAAATAATTTATGGAGAATCAAACATAAAAGGGTGTGACAAAAAAGTCAAATGGTGTCAAGAATGATGTCCCAGACTCCCAAGAAGGAATTTTTGCCAAAATTTTTTATGTTTATACAATAACCATCATAAACATGAACATTTACTATGTGTCAAATACTCTCCTAAACACTTTACATGCATTAATTCAGGGGACAGCAAACTTTTTATGTAAAGATCAGATAGTAAATATTTTAGGCTTTGTGGAGCATTTGGTCTCTGTTGCAACTATTCAACACTTTCTTGGTAGTATAAAAGCAGCTATAGGGAGTATGTAGACTAATGGATGAAACTATGTTCCAATAAAACTTTATTTATAAAAACAAGCAACAGGCAGGGCGCTGTGGCTCACGCCTGTAATTCTAGCACTTTGGGTGGCTGAGGTGGATGGGTCACAAGGTTAGGAGATTGAGACCATCCTGGCCAACATGGTGAAACTCTGTCTCTACTAAACATACAAAAATTAGCTGGGTGTAGTGGCACACATCTGTAATCCCGGCTACTCAGAAGGCTGAGGCAGGAGAATCACATGAGCCTGGAAAGGGGAGTTTACAGTGAGCCAAGATTGGGCCATTGAACTCCTGCCTGGTGACAGAGCAAGACTGTCTCAATTAACAACAACAAAAGAAAGCAACAGCCAGATACGGCCTGTGGCCAGTAGATTGCCAACTCCTGAGTTATACTCATGTAATAGTCACAAAAACCTTATGAGTATTATTATCACCATTTTACAGGTAAGGAACCAGAGATAGATAAAGAAACAGAGAGCTCAAGTAAATTGTGCAAGTTTTCAAGTAGTGAAACTGAGATGAAATCCCAGGCTATCTCCAGTGCCTTTCCTTTAGCCACTATTTTTTAAAGCACATATGTCTGCATGTGGGTATTTTAAATTTTTATGTTAATAGCGTCTCAGTCTGTTACCCAAGCTGGAGTACAGTGGCATGTGCATGTCTTACTGCAACCTCAACTTCCTAGACCCAAGTGATCCTCCTCTCTCAGCCTCCCAAGTAGCTAGGACCACAAGCATGCACCATCATGCCTGGCTAATTTTGTTAATTTTGTAGAGGCAGATACTGCCATGTTACCCAGGCTGGTCTTGAACTCCTGGCATCAAGTGATCTGCTCACCTCTGCCTCCTAAAGTACCGGGATTACAGACATGAGCCACTGCACCTGGCTGGGTGTATTTTTTTTTTTTTTTAAGATGGGGTTTCACCATGATGGCCAGGCTGGTTTTGAACTCCTGACCTCAGGTGATCCACCCACTTCTGCCTCCCAAAGTGCTAGGATTACAGGCATGAGCCACCGCGCCTGGCTGGGTGTATTTTTTTAAACTCAAACTGTACATACTGTTTGGCATCTTGCTTTCTTCACTTAACGATATCTTGCCTATCTTTCCACATATATAAATCTACCTCATTCCTTTAATTCATGGTATAGTATTTCATTGTATGAATCACCAGTCAGTAAATACCTAGGTTGATTCTATGCATTTGCCTTTAAAAACAATGCTTCACTGAGTATCCTTGTGCTGAGATATTTGCATGCAGATGCTCACATAGCTAAGAATGTAGGAAAAATTATTACAAATAAAATGGTTGGGCCAGGTGAGGTGGCTCACACCTGTAATCCTCACACTTTGAGAAGCTGAAACAGGAGGATTGCTTGAGGCTAGAAGTTTGAGGCCAGCCTAGGAAACAAAGTGAGACATCATCTCTACAAAAAATAAACAAAATTAGCCAGGCATGATGGTGTGCGCCTATAGTCCCATCTACTCAGGAGGCTGGAATGGGAGGATCACTTGAGCCTGGGAGGTCAAGGCTCCAGTGAGCCATGATTGTGCCACAGCATGCCTGCCTGGGTGACAAAGAGATACCCTGTCTCAACAAACAAACAAAACCTGCTAAATCAAAGAGTCTATTAGTTAGAGTCCGGTTTGACAAAAGAAAACAAAAAACACTCCAGGCCACTTTCAATAGAGGAAATTCAATGTGGGCAGTTTTTTTTTTTTCTTTTTTTTAAAAGACGGGGTTTCACCATGTTGGTCAGGCTGGTCTTGAACTCCTGACCTCAGGTGATCTGCCCGCCTTGGCCTCCAAAGTGCTTGGATTACAGGCGTGAGCCACCACGCCTGGCCTCTTATGGGCAGCTTTAAAACTGGTAGAAGAGAGTCTGAAAGGCAAATTAATAGGCAACTCAAAGATCAGCAACAATGCTGGGGCTCACACCTGTAATCCTAGCACTTTGAGAGGCCAAGGTGGGCAATCAACCTGAGGTCAGGAGCTCAAGACCAGCCTGACCAACATGGTGAAACCCCATCTCTATTAAAAATATAAAATTAGCCGGGCATGGTGGCACATGCCTGTAATCCCAGCTACTTGGGAGGTTGAGGCAGGAGAATCGCTTGAACTCAGGAGGCAGAGGTTGCAGTGAGCTGAGATCGTGCAATTGCACTCCAGCCTGGGCAACAGGAGCAAAACCCTGTCTCAAAAAAAAAAAAAAAAAAAAAATCAGAAACAACATAAACAACATAAAACCACCAGGGCCTAGAGAGACAAATTGAGGAGTTGGTGTGACCAGAGGCTAGAAGCTGGGTGGGAAGGACTGTCCTGCCTGGTGAAAGCTGGGTCATATATGAGACAGATGAAGCCGCTGCTGGGAAGGCCCTCAGAAGCAGAAAGGGGAAAAAAATATGCTGGCTCTCCCATTCAATTATTCAAAACTCAAACTGTACATGCAATTATTCACCCTTCAATCTTCTGCCAGGACTCTTCATTGGCTGATTCTGATGAAAGCCAGTTGGCAAAGGGGCCTGGGAACTGTAGTTTGCAGGGCTCAGCCCCTGTAGGACAGAGTGGAACAGAAGGGTGGCAGAAGGGCAGAAAGCAAACAGTTAATGACTGATGCAAAGAATATTGTGTTTTACATTTTGAAATACTATGCAGCCATGAAAAAGAATGAGTTCATTCATGTCCTTTGCAGGGACACAGGTGAAGCTGGAAACTATCATTCTCAGCAAACTAACACAGGAACAGAAAACCAAACACTGCATGTCCTCACTCATAAGTGTGAGTTGAACAATGAGAACACATGGACACATGGAGGGGAACATCACACATGGGGGCCAGTCAGTGGGGTGGGGGGAAAGGGGAGGGAGAGCATTAGGACAAATACCTAATTCATTCAGGACTTAAAACCTAGATGATGGGTTGATGGGTTGATGGGTGCAGCAAACCACCATGGCACATGTATACCTATGTTACAAATCTGCACATTTTGCACATGTACCCCAGAACTTAAAGTATAATAATTTTTTTTAATTGCCAAATTGCCCACCAATGCAGCTACAAAGATTTATAGTTCCAAGTATGTCTATTTTCCAGCAAATTCCCCAGCACCATGGACTTTATCCATCTAAGTTAAAATGGTATTCTGCTATTTTAATTTACATTTTCCTAATTATGAATGCAGTTCTCATTTGCTAATATGCCATTAAGATTTATTTTAGTTAATATTTAATACATTTTATTTAATAGTTATTTTTCTATGAATAGTAGGTTTATATCTTTTTCAATTTTCTTTTTAAAAATTTTTTCTCCCAAAGCAGATGAATGTAAGTAGAATGCCAATTTTCCTATTAAGTTGTTGGACTTATTACTTATAAGAAATATAAGGCCAGGCATGGTGGCTCACACCTATAATCCCAGCACTTTGGGAGGCTGAGGTGGGTGAATCACCTGAGGTCAGGAGTTTGAGACCAGCCTAACATGGTGAAACCCCGTCTCTACTTAAAAAAATAAAGTACAAAATTAGCTGGGCATAGTGGTGGGCACCTGTAATCGCAGCTATTAGGGAGGCTGAGGCAAGAGAATCACTTGAACCCGGGAGGTGGAGGTTGCATTGAGCCAAGATCGCACCATTACACTCCAGCCTGGGCAACAAGAATGAAACTCCATCTCAAAAAAAAAGAAAGAAAGAAATATATGTGCCAGGTGGGGCGGAGTGGCTCAAGCCAGTGATCCTAGCACTTTGGGAGGCCGAGGCAGGCAGATGACCTGAGGTCAGTAGTTTGATACCAGCCTGCCCAACATGTTGAAACCCGTCTGTACTAAAAATACAAAAAATTAGCCTGGCATGGCAGCAGGCACCTGTAATCCCAGCTACTTGGGAGGCTAAGGCAGGGGAATCACTTGAACCTGGGAAACGGACGTTGCAGGGAGCCTTGAGCCACTGCACTCAAACCTGGGCAAGAAGAGCGAAACTCCATCTCAGAAAAAAAAAAAAAAAAAGAAATATATATGCCAATTTAAGTGTTGCGAATATTTTTCCCCAGAATGTTTTCTGCTTTTTAACATTTTAGTTGCATGTTTTACTATGCTGGGTTTTTGTTTGTTTGTTTTTGTTGTTGTTGCTTTTGAGACGGAGCCTCGTTCTGTCGCCCAGGCTGGAGCTTGGAGTGCAGTGGCACGATCTCAGCTCACTGCAACCTCCACCTCCCAGGTTCAAGTGATTCTCCTTCCTCAGCCTCCCAAGTAGCTGGGATTACAGGCCCCTGTCACTACGCCCAGCTAATTTTTTGCATTCTTAGTAGAGGCAGAGTTTCACCATGTTGGCCAAGCTGGTCTCGAACTCCTGACCTCGTGATTCGCCCTCAGCCTCTCAAAGTGCTGGGATTACAGGCATGAGCCACTGTGCCGGGCTGCTGTCTTTAATTTTTATGTAGCCGTAACATAAATCTTTTTTTTCTTCTGTATCCTCTGGATTAAAGATTTTGTCTTTTGCTTATAAAGGCCTTTTCCTCAAGATTACACAAATATGGGAACAGAAGAATATTTTTTAATTTTCTTCTGTGTTTTCTCTGCTCTAGCCAAAAACTATCATGACTAGCACTTTGGGTCTCAAATTCTCCCAGGTTAAAAGCTGTTTGGTTTGAGAATATTCTCTTGTACATCCTGCATTCTGTCCTCATTAACCTCCAAAGGAATTTCTTAATTAAAGAGAGAAACCCTTTCTCTCCCATCTGAGATATACAATGAGATATACAATGTATTTAACTTGGAAACTCTGACAAGTCTCCATTTCTATCTCTGAGCATCTCCTCTGCCTTGTCGACTCTTGGAGGCTATCAACTAATCTAAATTTCTATTATAGAATGTGGATTGTAATGAAGAAGGCCTTGAATTAAAAGAGAGTTGGAGACAATACTGTAATATGACTAGAGGCTCAGTTCTCCAATATGTGAAAATTTTCTTCTCTGCAGTAAAGTACAGATGGTGCCACAATGATTTCACAATTCTAGCTGGTACTATGAGGTTCATAAAGACATGGTCCACAAATGCTGTTTGTGTTTAACTGTTGTATTCCTGGCATTTTGCATGGTACATGGTACAGCAATGAACCTCAAAAAATATTTACTGATTTTAAGAATCTTTAAGTCAGAATGATTTGTGTCTTTTCGAAAATATCTGGATCCCAAGAGTCCTGGAAAAAGTGTTTCTGTTCTGATGTGGTGTGGTTAGGTCTTGAAGTATATACATTTGCTTATATTTGATATATACCTTTGTGCTGTGCTCTCTGCTCTCTTAATGATCCCTTAAAAGCTCCTTTCCCCATACTCCAAGCCACAGTGTTACAGAAAAAAAGTTCAAAAATTGCTAACTTGACCATGACTTGAAAGGATTAAGATGCATGCTTACAAACCGGTTTCTTAAACCAGTTCCTTAATTCACAAAGACTAGATATAATACAGCTGAGAATAGGGAGGAGACCGAAGGACAGGCAACTTGATTGCAGGGGAAAGTAAAAGGAACAAAGAGACTTGGAACAAAGAAGAAAGGAGAAAAATATCTTTTTTTATTGTTATTTTTATTGTCCTTTGGGCTCTGGGGTACCTGTGCATGTCCTGCATCCTGCAGGATTGTTACATAGGTATGTACATGCCATGGTGGTTTGCTGTCTCCATCCCCTCCACCCGCCCCACCCTCCGTCACCTACATCTGGCATTTCTCCCAGTGTTATCCCTCCCCATCCTCTCCGCCCCCTGCTGTCCCTCCCCTCCACCCCCCCCCCACCTAGCCCAGTGAGTGTTGTTCCCTTCCCTGTGCCCAAGTGTTCTCATTGTTCGTCACCTGTCTGTGAGTGAAAACATGCGATGTTTGGTTTTCTGTTCTTGAGTCAGTTTGCTGAGAATGATGGTATCTAGATTCATCCATGTCTCTACAAAGGACACTAACTCGTTTTTTTATGGCTGCATAATATTCCATGGTGTATATATGCCACATTTTCCCTGTCCAGTCTATCATTGATGGGCATTTGGGTTGATTCCAGGTCTTTGCTATTGTAAACAGCGCTGCAAGGAACATACGTGTGCATGTGTCTTTATAATAGAACGATTTATAATCCTTTGAGTATATACCCAGTAATGGGATTGCTGGGTCAAATGGAATTTCTATTTCTAGATCCTTGAGGAATCGCCACACTGTCTTCCATAATTGTTGAACTAATTTACACTTCCACCAACACTGTAAAAGTGTTCCTTGAAAGGAGAAAAAGGTCTTGCATCATGAAGGCTAAATGATACAGGAAATTTTTCACACACCCCTGTAAACAAACACACAATCCGAGGACAACCTCCATCCTACCTTTGTAGACATTTAAAGTCACCCTGCCTTGATGAGAAGGAACTCAGATGCCTTGGGTTGAAACTGGCCCAATTGTCTGATGTTTGTGGTTTCCTTTGAGAAAGAAACTGAAAGAAAACTGACACTCCCAGTCTTGAAACTTGAGAAAGTTATATTGAGTTCCATCCTCATGAAGCCAATCATCAGGTCTCCCAGATAGTATCAAGAACAGCAGCAACAGAGTTTTATAAGAATGCTCAAGTCTTCTTACTGTTGCCTCTGTAATGCCTGGGTGTAGGGAACGTCCTCCTGGCTCTTCCAGGGATGAGTGTGTTTCAGACTGGCAGGGCAGGCTGTTCATAACAGATTCATGCCATCATTCTTGTGACGCTCCTTCTTTTATACTATGCTGGAGACATTCAGGCATCCCAAGTGCGAATAGGTAGTAAACTGGGCCCTGGATTCTATTAGTTGACTTAGTAGAACATCCATGTTTCTTCTAGGCATTTGAAAGAATACTAGGCCAGGCGTAGTGGCTCATGCCTGTAGTCCCAGCACTTTGGGAGGCTGAGATGGGTAGATTAAGAGGTCAGGAGTTCGAGGCCAGCCTGACCAACATGGTGAAACTCCATCTCTACTAAAAATACAAAAATTATTATAAAACTCTGTTGCTGCTGAAACTTACCAGATCACTGCATCTGAACAATAAGAAGCCAGACCCCTCACCCATCATGATTGCCTAAGTGACCACCCTGCTTTCTGTTGGCCAACTCCTTTCCCTTACCCCTCTCTAATTCTTGTTTTCCCAAAAATGGTTACATTTCTTTTCTGTTCTACAAACTCTTAATTTTAATCAGTCAGAGAGATGGATTTGGGACTGACCTAGAACTGATCTCTCATCTCTTCAGCTGCAGCACCCAACTAAAGCCTTCCTCCCTGGCCATACCCACTGTCTCAGTGATCAAGAAGTGGGACCTAGCCAGGTGCAGTGGCTCACGCCTGTAATCCCAGCACTTTGGGAGGCCAAGGTGGGTGGATTACCTGAGGTCAGGAGTTCAAGGCCAGTCTGACCAACATGGTAAAACCCCGTCTCAATAAAATATTAAAAAAAAAAAAAAAAAGAAGCAGGACCTAGACAGAACCTTGGCATTTTGGTAACAGGGTGAATAAATGGATGTCCAAGGAAAACCTCTTCACCTTAAATAAAGGGCAGATGAACAGCAAGTGTTAGGATGGTGCCGATGAACACATGTTGGGTTGTTTCTACATTTTGACTGTTATGAATAATGCTGTTATGAACATTGTATGCAAGTTTTTGCATCAACATATTTTCTTTACTTTAGACTATATATCTAGGAATGCAACTAATGGGTCATATGGTAACTATGTGTAACCCTTTGCAGGTGTAACTCCCATTGGGCTTGAAGAAAGACAGAAAAGAAAGAAAAGATCAAGGAAGGAGGGAGGGAGGGAAGGAAGGAAGGCAGGCAGGCAACCCTTTGAAGAACTTGCAGAACAAAAGCAGATACATCATTTTATATTCTCTCTCTCCTCTGTCATTCTTTCTCTTTTTTAGAGGTGGTGGGGAGAGACAGGGTCTTGCTGTGTCACCTAGGCTGGAGGTCAATGGTGTGATCATGGCTCACTGCAGCCTTGACTTCCCAGGCTCAAGCAATCCTCCCACCTCAACGTCCCTATTAGCTGAAACTACAGGCATGCACCACCATGCCTGCATAATTTTTTATGTTTTGTAGAGACAGGTTCTTGCCTTGTTGCTCAGACTGGTCTTGAACTTCTGGGCTCAAGCAATCCTACTGCTTTGACTTCCCAATGTGCTGGGGTTACACACAATATCTCTATTTAAATGTGCAATATTTCCTACTAGAAATTCACTGATAACAATAATTGGCAATCCAGAAGTGGTCCCAAGAAATATTCCCTCAAAATGGGATCTGGGGTTAGGTTGCTAATTTATTTCACGAACAATAGCTAGCCCCTTTGCTGGAGGAGTGTAGAACACTGATAATCCACAGAATATAGTGCCACTGTGATTACAAAAATTCTGAATGGTACCATGGATGGCATGCGAATTGAAGGCCAGGCACTGGGAAATCAATTCACTGTGGCATTTAGTGACTGTGGTGACAATAGTAATTATAAAGATTTGCAGTCTAGTGACTATTTCTGATGGCTTTAGGAAGAATAAAAGAGAAATTATAGGACTTGGATGCTTGATTCAGAAACTGAATAGAAGATTAGAAAGACTCCACAGCAGCTTTGAAGTTGCAGGGTCAATGTTGCTGAACATCAAGGGCAGTGGCTGAATTTAGTATAACACAGCTGTAAGAAAACAGACATTCAACACCATCAGGATCTCTTTTGTAAAAGCAAGGGCACTTGTGGGTAAGAAACAGACCCTGAGATATAGAATGGGCTCATTTTGACAGACATAAATGAGGCTGAGAACTTTAAGACCTTTAGGCCAGGTGCAGTGGCTTATACCTGTAATCCCAGCACTTTGTGAGGTCAGGGCGGGCAGACCACTTGAGCTCAGGAGTTCGAGACCAGTGTAGGCAATATGGCAAAACCTGTTGCTACAAAAAGATACAAAAATTAGGTGGGTGTGGTGGTGCACACCTGTGGTCCCAGCTCCTCGGGAGGCTGAGGTGGGAGGACTTCTTACGCCTGGGAGGCAGGGGTTGCAGTGGGCAGAGATCAGGCCACTGCACTCCAGCACCTGGGCAACAAAGCAAGACCCTGTCTCAAAAAAAGAAAAAAAGAGCTTTAATACCTACTCACCCCAACCCTTAAAATCTTTTTCCTGACAGAGGACAGATCCTCTTTGCTGTCTGAGGACACCAGTCTTCCCCTGCACAAAATTATTGTAACGATGTATCTTGGGCAGTGGCCTTTCGAGGTCAATCCCCTCTACCATCTTTCATCTTTTCTAGTCCCAGATCAGAGTTAGACCCATCATAAATGTCTTAGCTTGCTAAGGCTGCTATATCAAAGTCCCACAAGCTGAGCGGCTTAAACAATGGAAATGTATTGTCCCGTGGCTCTGGAGGCCAGAAGTCCGAGACCCAGGTATTGGCAGCATTGGTTCCTTCTGAGGGCTTCAGGGGAGACTCTGTTTCTTGCCTTTTGTACTAACTTCTGGTGGTTTGCTGGCATTGTCTAGTGTTCCTTGGCTTATAGAAACATCACCTAAATCTCTGCCTTCATCTTTGCCTGGCATTTTCCCTGACTGCATGTCTGTATGTAAATAGCTGCCTTTTATAAGGACACCAAGTCGTATTAGATGAAAGCCCTAATGATCTCATTTTGACTTGATTATATCAAGAAAGACCATATCTCCACATAAGGCCACATTTTGAGGTACTGAGGGTTCAGACTTCAACTTACAAAATTTTCAGGAGAGACAATTCAACTCATGACAATAAGCCAGACAGGGAGATACAAAACATTACCGAGGGCCGGGCGTGGTGGCTCACTCCTGTAATCCCAGCACTTTGGGAAGCAGGTGGATCACCTGAGGTCAGGAGTTCAAGACTAGCCTGGCCACCATGGTGAAATCCTGTCTCTACTAAAAATACAAAAATTAGCCAGGCATGGTGGCAGGTGCCTATAATCCCAGCTACTCGGGAGTTTGAGACACAAGAATCGCTTCAATCCAGGAGGCAGAGGTTGCAACGAGCCAAGATTGTGCCATTGCACTCCAGCTTGGGCGACAAGAGTGAAACTCTGTCTCAAAAAAAAAAAAAAAAAAAGCCTATATGTGAAAAATGTTGCAAGATATCAGCAGTATGTTGGCAGGAATCAAGGGAACATGTATGAGATTGAATTCTAAATGTGTTAGGGCAGTGATGAGAAGTATAAGATTTGATCAGTTGGGTGCCCTCCTCTGGGAATCAGAATTTAGTGTTCTTTTTCTTTTCTTTTTTTTTTTGAGATGGAGTCTCACTCTGTCACCCAGGCTAGAGTGCAGTGGCACGACCTTGGCTCACTGCAACCTCCGCCTCCTGGGTTCAAGCGATTCTCCTGCCTCAGCCTCCTGAGCAGCTGGGATAACAGGTGTGCACCACCATGCCCAGCTAATTTTTGTATTTTTAGTAGAGACGGGGTTTCACCATGTTGGTCAGGCTGGCCTCGAACTCCTGACCTCGTGATCTGCCTACCTCAGCCTCCCAAAGTGCTGGGACTACAGGCATGAACCACTACGCCTGGCCTAGTATTCTTTCAAATGCCTAGAAGAAACATGGATGTTCTACTAAGTCAACTAATAGAATCCAGGGCCTGAATGTCTCCGGCACAGTATAGAAGAAGGAGTGTAAAAGCCGGAAGACACAAGAATGATGGCATGAATCTGTTATGAACAGCCTGCCCTGCCACTCTGAAACACACTCATCGCTGGAAGAGCCAGGAGGACATTCCCCACACCCAGGCATTACAGAGGCAATAGTAAGAAGACTTGAGCATTCTTATAAAACTCTGTGGCTGCTGTTCTTTGCCAGCAGGAGATGGTGGCAAAGGATATTGCCATGGAATTGAATTTCCTGATCTCAACTGGAATAAAGGGATCCAGGAGTGGTAGAGGCCAGTGGCAATCCTTAGCTTTCAATGACAAGGTGTCTTAGTCAATTTGGGTTTAGTCAGTCAGAATATCATAGATGGGTACTTAAACCATGAACATTTGTTGCTCAAGTTCTGGAGACTGGAAGTCCTGAGATGAGGGTGTCAGCATGGCTGGATCGTGGTGAGGGCTTGCCTCCTGGTTCACAGATAACTCTCTGCCATGTGAGGATACAGTTCTTTTTCTCTTCTTTTTATTTTATTTTGAGACAGAGTCTCACTCTGTGGCTAGGCACCAAGCTGGAGTGCAGTGGTGCGATCTCGGCTCACTGCAACCTCTGCCTCCCAGGTTCAAGTGATTCGTCTGCCTCAACCTCCTGAGTAGCTGGGATTACAGGCACGCACCACCAAGCCCAGCTAATTTTTGTATTTTTAGTAGAGACGGGGTTTCACCATGTTGGCCAGGATGGTCTCTATCTCTTGACCTCGTGATCCACCCGCCTCAGCCTCCCAAAGTGCTGGGATTACAGGCATGAGGCACCTTGCCCCGCCCCTTTCTCTTCTTTAAGAACACTAATTCTATAGCAGGAGCTCCACCCTCATAAGCTCATCTATACCTAATTATTTCCCAAAGGCCCCACATCCTAATACCATTGGGGTTAAGGTTTCAACTTACGAATTTTGGGGGAACACAAATTGCATGACACAAGGTGAGTACAATTACCAGAGTAACCCATAGGGATAAGGTGTGTATGATCATGTGATAGAATATTGTTTGCTAGGAAAAAAAATTAAAAAAAAAAAAAAAAGAAAAGAAAAAAAACAAAACAAAACGTGTGTGTGATCAGAGAGTATGACCTCTCAGGATATGTAACATTGTGAAATCAGTCATAAAACCATAGGAATTAAATACAAGGGCAGCCCAAAGTACTTCTTTTTTTTTTTTTTTTT
>NW_022437006.1:595602-631219 GCF_009761245.1 Sapajus apella
CCACCTCCTGGGTTCAGGCAATTCTCCTGCCTCAGCCTCCTGAGTAGTTAGGATTACAGGCACGTGCCACCATGCCCAGCTAATTTTTTGTATTTTTAGTAGAGATGGGGTTTCACCATGTTGACCAGGATGGTCTCGATCTCTTGACCTCGTGATCCACCCGCTTCGGCCTCCCAAAGTGCTGGGATTACAGGCTTGAGCCACCGCGCCCGGCCCAAAGTACTTCTTAACATATCCAGGCAGTGATTCTAGGTGTAGTGGGAAGAAACCTATTTTAAGACACTGTAGTCAGAATTCACATACTCTTAGCCAGTTTCTTGAACTAAGCTAGTTCACATACTTGGAGCCCCAAAGGACACTGCAATGTGACCACAGGTGTGTTTTGTGGATCTTCAGTAAAACATTCCCCAGAAACAAGTAAGGCTATTTCTCAGTGTGACTATAAGCTGGAGAAAGTAATTTTTTTTTTTTTTTTTAAAGATGGGGTTTCACCATGTTGGTCAGGCTGGTCTTGAACTCCTGACCTCAGGTGATCCGCCCGTCTTGGCCTCCAAAGTGCTTGGATTACAGGCGTGAGCCACCATGCCCGGCCGAAAGTAAATATTTTTTCTGTGGGGGGTTGTGGGGGAGGTTAATTGATTTTGGATCTGAACTGATGCTAATCGCTGGAGACATAAAATAAACAAAATAATAAGAAGCGAAACAAACACAACAGCAAAAATCCAGCTGGGTGTGGTGGCTTGCTCTTGTAATCCTAGCACTTTGGGAGGCTGAGGTAGGCAGATCATGAGGCCAAGAGTTTGAGACCATCCTGGCCAATATACTGAAACCCTGTCTCTACTAAAAATACAAAAATTAGTCAGGCGTGGTGGCAGTTACCAGTTACTTGGGAGGCTGAGGCAGGAGAATCACTTAAACCTGGGAGGCAGAGGTTGCAGTGAGCTGAGATTGCACCACTGAACTCCAGCCTGGGTAACAGAGCAAGACTCCCTCTCAAAAAATAAATAAGATAAACAAATAATAACAGTACTCCTTATGTAATCAATTTTTTCTTATTTTATTTTTATATGTATGAACATAAACATACAATACAAATTTAAAATATAAACATAATTATTTGTGGAAAATGAGATCTATCGTGAGGAAAAAGCAAAGTTTTTTTTTTCTCTCTCATTTTTTTTTTTTAATCTGTGCTTGGACTAGCAAGCAAAGTTATGCAATAAGAAGAAGTAACCAAAAAGTGATTTTTGAGGAAGATTGCAAATTTTCTTAGGCAATTTAGAAAATTCACAATTTCCTGGGTTTTAACAGCATTCAGGAAGCATTAAGAACAAGGATGTGGGTGGGCACGGTGGCTCAAGCCTGGAATCCCAGCACTTTGGGAGGCCGAGGTGGGTGGATCACGAGGTCAAGAGATCGAGACCATCCTGGTCAACATGGTGAAACCCCGTCTCTACTAAAAATACAAAAAATTAGCTGGGCATGGTGGCACATGCCTGTAATCCTAACTACTCTGGAGGCTGAGGCAGGAGAATTGCCTGAACCCAGGAGGCGGGGGTTGCGGTGAGCTGAGATCGCGCCATTGCTCTTCAGCCTGGGTAACAAGAGCGAAACTCCATCTCAAAAAAAAAAAAAAAAGAACAAGGATGTGGCCTGCTGTGGTGGTTCATGCCTGTAATCCCAGCACTTTGGGAGGCCGAGGCGGGTGGATCACGAGGTCAAGAGATCAAGACCATTCTCGCCAACATGGTGAAACCTCGTCTCTACTAAAAATATAAAAAATTAGCTGGGTATGGTGGCACACACCTATAGTCCTAGCTACTCAGGAGGCTGAGGCAGGAGAATCACTTGAACCTGGGAGGCAGAGGTTGCAGTGAGCCGAGATCGCACCATTGCACTCCAGCCTGGCGATGAAGCGAGACTCCAGCTCAAAAACAAAAACAAAACTAAGCAAAAAAAGAACAAGGATGTGGTTAGGTGTCTATTGGTTTGCCAGAAAGACATGTAACACGAAAACAGCTGGCATTAAAAGATCGGTAACAGCTTTCATGAGAATTTACCAGCCTGGTATTTCTTCACGTTGTTGTTTCAGAGGTAGTTTGAAAATAGTCAGAAAGGAAGATCATTCCAAATTCCTGAGGACTTTCCAGCAAGTGTTGAGTGTATTATATAAAGTGATAACAAAGAGGATTATGTGGATACATAACCCAGGGGCAACACATTCCATTTTGGCCATGAACTGCTTAATAGTGTCACTGAATCTGTTCATTTGCTGAACAAATCTTATTTCAGCAAATGGCAAAACAAGATTTGTTCAGCACCTTTCATTTGAGTGCTCACATAGCAAACACTGGGCACATCTCTTGGTGCTATCACCTTAAGCTGTGTGCCTTGGGGAAAGTTACTCAATTTCTCATTCCCGCCATTTCCTTGTGCACAAAATGGCAGATAACAAAGGTGTTGTGATGATTAAATGAGATACTGTATACAATATTCTTGGTACAATGCCCAGCACATGGTGAGCCTTCAAGAAACGCTATCTACTCGTATTATATGCAATGCACTATGGGGAGGGCTGAAAATGACATGCGTGGCACGAGTTATAGTTTAATCCTATGCTCCACTTACCCTAGGATTCAGGTATGTGTTGCATGTTGAACTAGTGGCCAGGGGTCAGAGGAAAATAAGACCCTCCCGAAAATATCTTCCCTATTCTAGAGGAAAACAGAGTTAGGAAGAAAAGGTTTAACTCAAGGAAAGGGCACTGAGTTAGAATGGAGGGAAAAAATATCTACTAATCAGAATACTCTGCTAGTCACAGTCTCTGACCTTCAGGCAATTAAAATTGTAAAGTTAAAGGTGGCTTAAAATTTGCTGGGCATGGTGGCTCACACCTGTAATCCCAGCACTTGGAAGGCTGAGGCGGGTGGATCACAAGTTTAGGAGACTGAGACCATCCTGGCTCATGCAGTGAAACCCTGTCTCTACTAAAAATACAGAAAAAAAAAATAATAATTAGCCAGCGTTGGGGTGTGCCCGTAGTCCCAGCTACTCGGGAGACTGAGGCAGGAAAATTGCTTGAACCCAGGAGGCAGAGGATGTAGTGAGCCAAGATCACGCCACTGCACTCCAGCCTGGGTGACAGAGTAAGAGGCCATCTCAAAAAAAAAAAAAAAATTTACTTGGAAACTTAAAAGTGCACCATTAAGTAACTCCTAGGACCAAGCAGATGTTATGAGAAAAATTAAGAAATATTTGCACTTCATCATCTATAAGATGAAAAAATAATTTTAAAACATTTTAAGAAACACTTAAATTGGGCTGGGTGCAGTGGCTCACGCCTGTAATCCCAACACTTTGGGAGGCCAAGGTGGGCGGATCACAAGGTCAAGAGATCAAAACCATCCTGGCCAACATGGTGAAACCCCGTCTCTACTAAAAATACAAAAATTAGCTAGGCATGGTGGCAGGTGCCTGTGGTCCCAGCTACTTGGGAGGGTGAGGCAAGAGAATCTCCTGAACCTGGGAGGTGGAGGTTGCAATGAGCCGAGATGGCACCACTGCACTCCAGTCTGGTGACAGAGCAAGACTCCATCTTAAAAAAAAAAAAAAAAAAAAAAAAAAGTATGTAGCCCCTGGCCCCTCTCTCTATTCCTCCTGCTCTGGCCCTATAAGACATTCCTGCTTCTCCTTTGCTTTCCACCATGACTGAAGGTTTCCTGAGGCCTCCCCAGCATGCTTCCTGTATACAGCCTGTGGAACCGTGAGCTAATTAAACTTCTTTTCCTTATAAATTACTCAGTTTCAGGCATTTCTTTATAGCAGTTGGAGAATGGACTAATAGAATGAAAATACTAAATATCAGGCTGGGTGTGGTGGCTCATGCCTATAATCTCAGCATTTTGGGAGCCTGAGGTGGGAAGATCACTTGAGGCCAGGAGTTCAAGACCAGCTTGGGCAATTGAGTGAGACCTCATCACTACAAAAAATTTTAAAATTAGCTAGGTGTGGTGGCAAGCACTGTAGTCTCAGCTACTTTGGAGGCTGAGGCAGGAAGGCAGGAGGAGCCCTTGAACCCATGAATTAGAGATTACAGTGAGTATGATAGTACCACTGCACTCCAGCCTGGGCCACACAGCAAGACCCTGTCACACAAAAAAGGCAGTTTTTAAAAATGAACGTAAGTTAATAAACTAATACAAACATTCAACATGTGTACACACACACAGACACTTGGCTCTCCGTATTTATGGGCTCCATATCCACAACGAACCACAGATAAAAAAATATTTGGAAAATAAAATTTCCACCCTGAGCTTCTGGACTTCAGCCCCAGCCCCAAGGGTGCTCTAGGGGACACATGGTTTGAAGGGAGTGCAGGGAGCTACCAGAGACAGAATAAAAGAGACTGAATCAATGACAGCCACTTATTTTGAGAAATTATGTGTCATTGATGACTATGCCAAAACATTTTGTATTAGAATTAGCAATGATATGGATTACCCCAAATGGACACTTTGCTCATAGGTGATGCTACTAAAATAATTTCTGGGTAAAGCTCCACCTACTTATTACTAGGTAAGACCCTTGGCTTAAAGGACAAAAATGTGAAGATTTATCAAATAGCCTAAAGAAAATATAATTCAGAATATTGGTGACAGTATTCTCTGCCTGTGGTTGGAGAAAATAAGAGATGCTCTAATGTGAAAATCTCAAATGACAGAACCAAGCCCAGATATAAAGAGGACAACCGGGCCAGGAAGTGTTTTACTCCTGTAATCCTAGCACTTTGGGAGGCTAAGACAGGAGGATCACATGAGGCTGGAATACAAAACCAGCCTGGGCAGCATAGCCAGACCTCCCTCCCACAACCTATTTTAAAAAAAAAAAGGAAACTGAAGAGGAAGATGTTGAATGTGAAAATGATCTCATTTAGCCTGTCAGCCAGAAAATCTGGTTAAAGTACTAGATTTTGGAATCAGTGAAAATTTAAGAGAAATAAAAGAATTACCTCTGATTGCTTTTTATGGCTTATGGGGATAGGAACTTATTTAAGATGACATTCCTATTACAGGCCAAATAAGCACTATTCAGGCACACTTGGCTCCAGTAGTTTGTCCTAACCATGTGAGAATAGCTCTTGCCAAATAGTTTGAGAATAAGAAAATCTCAGCCAGTATGGGCCTGACAAAAATAAAAAGAAAAAAAAAATGGGAGGCAGAGGCAAGTGGATCATGAGGTCAAGAGATCGAGACCATACTGGCCAACATGGTGAAACCCCATCTCTACTAAAAAATACAAAAATTTGCTGGGCGTGGTGGCGCAGGCCTATAGCCCCAGCTACTCAGGAGGCTGAGGCAGGAGAATTGCTTGAACCTGGCAGGCAGAGGCTGAAGTGAGCCAAGATCGCGCCACTGCACTCCAGCCTGGAGCCTGGCAACAGAACAAGACTCTCAAAAAAATATGAAAAGAAAATAGCTCATGTCACCCCCAACACACTATGCCTATGTGGAAACTGAGCGAGTTAGAGAAAAAGCGCCACACTGAGATTGAATCAGGAGTCCTTTATTGCCGGTGACCAAGAGATGGCTAATGCTCAAAATTCTCTCGGCCCTGAGGAAGGGGCTTGATTCTTTTTTTATACCTTGCTTAAAGGAGTGGAGGGAGGCTAGCTGAAGCAATTAGTTTTTTCACAGAAGCAGAGTAAGCAGAAGTTAAAAGATAAGTGGTGCTGGGGCTCCGGGGGCTCTCCGTACTATCAGTAGGCACATTCCTAGGTGGAGATGGTACAGCTTGAAGCGGTACCTTATCAGTAAGTACATTCCTGAGTGCCCTTCAGTACAGCTTGACCTAGCTATGCACTCAAGGGAAGGGGATAGCAGATGTGGTGGGAAGGGAGAGGCTAAGATGGAGCCAGTTAGGCTAACACAGGGTAGGTTAGCACACCTACAGATATATTGCAAAGATAAACAGACCTTCCTGCAGGGCCAAGAGAATAATGGGGAGACAGCAGCTGGTGGATATCTTTATCTGATGGAGATTTTAAATGGGAAAAATGCCATGGTGATCGGGTCACGCTGATACAAAGAGATTTTGTTAGGACCAGATCCCTTTCAACATATCAACAACTGTGCCAGAAACATATTGGTGGAGAAGAACTACACAAATTAACCTAAGGAATCATCTAAGGCTTTGGGAAAAAACAAAAACATAAGAAATAAGAAGAGCGAGCATTAATACCTGAAGCTATATGAAAGGTAAATTTGTCTATAACGATATACACATTCCATACTTTTTTTTTGTTTGTTTTTGTTTTGTTTTGTTTTGAGACAGAGTCTCGCTCTGTCACCAGGTGCCAGGTGGGAGTGCAGTGGGATGATCTCGGCTCACTGCAACCTCTGCCTCCCGGGTTCAGGCAATTCTCCTGCTTCAGCCTCCCGAGTAGCTGGGATTACGGGCACATGCCACCATGCCCAGCTAATTTTTTTTTATTTTTCAGTAGAGACAGGTTTTCACCATGTTGGCCAGTATGGTCTCAATCTCTTGACCTCATGATCCTTCCGCCTCGGCCTCCCAAAGTGCTGGGATTACAGGCGTGAGCCACTGCACCTGGCCTGTTTTTGTTTTTTTTGAGATGGAGTCTCACTCTGTCACCCAAGCCAGAGTGCAATGGCACAATCTCGGCTCACTGCAACTTCCACCTCCCAGGTTCAAGCAGTTCTCCTGTCTCAGCCTCCCGAGTAGCTGGGACTACATGCACATGCCAACACGCCCAGCTAATTTTTGTATCTTTAATAGAGATGAGGTTTCACCATGTTGGCCAGGATGGTCTCGATCTCTTGACCTCGTGATCTACCCACCCTGGTAGAGAGAACTAATTTGAATTTAATTACCACATCATCTGGTTTTAGGAAGGTAACAGTTGCCCAGGGGAATATCTAAATTAACTGTCCATTTCAGGACATGTCAAGTGCCTTCTTTAGGTGAGTAAGATACAACTCTAGAGGAATAGAGATACCTGATTTCTTGTCATTGAGACACTCATGCTATTAAAGGAATAAGGCTTTTTTATTGCTTTTTCTTTTTTATTATATAAACAGAGATGAGCTCTCACTATGTTGCCCAGGCTGGTCTCAAACTCTAGGGCTCAACTGATCCCCCCTAAGTGCTGGGATTATTGGCATGAGCCATTGTGCCTGGCCCATTTTTTGTTTTGTTTTGTTTTGAGACAGAGTCTTGCTCTGTCACCCAGGCTGGAGTATAGTGGCATGATCTCAGGTCACTGCAACGTCTGCCTCCTGGGTTCAAGCAATTCTCCTGCCTCAGCCTCCCAAGTAGCTGGGACTAAAGGCACCTGTCACCATACCTGGTTAACTTTTTGTATTTTTAGTAGAGATGGCATTTCACCATGTTGCCCAGGCTGGTCTCAAATTCCTGAACTCAGGTGATCCACCTGCCTCAGCCTCCAAAAATGCTGGGATTATAGGCATGACCCACTGTGCCCGGCCCTGCCTGGCCCTTTTACTGCTTTTTATGGCTTATTGACATAGGAGCTTATATTAGTTTCATGCTGTGATAAGAGCACACCCAAGACTGGGTAGTTTATAAAGAAGAGAAGTTCAATTGACTCACAGTTCAGCATGGCTGAGGAGGCCTTAGGAAACTTATGATCATGGTGGAAGGGAAAGCAAACATGTTCTTCACAGGGTGCAGGAAGGAGAAGAATGAGAGTCAAGCAAAGGGGCAAGCTCCTTATAAAACCATGAGATTTCATGAGAACTTACTATCACAACAATAGCATTGGGGAAACTGCCACTGTGATTCAATTACATCCCACCAGGTCCCTTACACAACATGTGGGGACTATGAGAACTAAAATTCAAGATGAGATTTGGGTCAGAACACAGCCAAACCATATCATTCTGCCCCTGGCCCCTCCCAGATCCCCTGTCCTCACATTTCAAAACACAATAATGCCCTTCCAACAGACCCCTAAAGTCTTAACTAATTCCAGCATTAACTCAAATGTCTCATCCGAGACAAGGCAAGTGTATTCCACCTAGGAGCCTTTAAAATCAAAAGCAAGTTAGTTACTTCCCAGATATAATGGGGGTACAGGAATACACCCTCTCCAATGGGAGAAATTGGCCAAAATAAAGCAGCTACTGGCCCCATGCAAGCCCAAAATTTAATAGGGCAATCATTAAACCTAAAAGTTCCAAAATGATTGCCTTTGACTCCATGTCTCACATCCAGGTCATGCTGATGCCAGAGGTGGGCTACCATGGCCTTGGGCAGCTGTGACCCTGTGGCTTTTCAGGGTACAGTCTCATTCCTGACTGCTTTCATGGGCTGGTTTAAGTTTCTGCAGCTTTTCTAGGGGTACAGTGCAAGCTGTCAGTGGATATACCATTCTGGAATCTGGAGGATAGTGGCTCTCTTTTCACAGCTCCACTAGGCAGTGTCCCATTGGGGACCCTGTGTGGGGTTGCCAACCCCACATTTTCCTGTTGCACTGCCCTAGCAACATTCTCCATTAGGGCTCTACCCCTGCAGCAAACTTCTGCCTGGATATCCAGGCATTTGCATACATCCTCTGAAATATAGGAAGAGGTTCTCCAACCTCAATTTTTGACTTCTGGGCACCTGCAGACCCAATACCACATGTAAGCTGCCAAAGCTTGGAACTTGCACCCTCTGAAGTAATGGCTCAAGCTGTAGGTTGGCCCCTTTTAATCATAGCTGGAGCTGAAGCAGCTGGGATGCAAGATTCCATGTTCTGAGGCTGCAAAGAGAAGTGGGGACCTGGGCCCAGCCCATAGAACCATATTTCCTTCCTAGACCTCCAGGCCTGTGATGGGAGGGGCTGTTGTGAAGGTCTCTGACATACCCTCAAGACATTTTCCCTATTGTCTTGGTGATTAGCATTTGGCTCCTTGTTACTTATGCAAATTTCTGCGTCAGGCTTGAATTTCTCTGCAGAAAATGGGATTTTCTTTTCTGTTGCATTGTCAGGCTGCAAATTTTCCAAACTTTCATGCTCTGCTTCCTCTTGCATACTGCGCCACTCAGAACTTTCTTCCACCAGACACCCTAAGTGATCTCTCCCAAATTTAAAGTTCCACGGATCTCTAGGGCAGTGCCAAAATGCCACCAGTCTCTGCATAGCAAGACTGACCTTTACTCCATTTCCCAACAATTTTCTCATGTCCATCTGAAACCACCACAGCCTAGACTTCAGTGTCCACATCACTCTTAGCATTTTTGTCACAGCCATTCAACAAGTTTCTAGGAAGTTCCAACCTTTTCCACATTTTCCTATCTTCTGAGCATTCCAGGTCTCCAAGAAGTTCCAAACTTTCCAACATTTTCCAGTCTTCTGCTGAGCCCTCAGAAATGTTCCAACCTCTGCCTGTTACCCAGTTCCAAAGTTGCTTCAACATTTTCAGGTATCCTTATTGCAGCACCCCACTCTTTGCATTACCAATTTACTGTATTAGTCCATTCTCATGCTGCTGTAAGAATATACCCAAGACTGGGTAATTTATAAAGGAAAGAAGTTTAATTGACTCATAGGTCAGTATGGCTGGGGGAGGCCTCAGGAAACTTACACTCATGGCAGAAAGAGAAGCAAACACATTGTTCTTCATAGAGTGGCAGGAAGGAGAAGAATGAGAGTCCAGCACAGGGGCAAGCCCCTGATAAAACCATCAGATTTTGTGAGAAACTACTCACTATCACAACAATAACATGGGAGGAAGCATTGCCATGATTCAATTACATCCACTAAGTCCCTCACATGACATGTGGGGACTATGGGAATTAAAATTCAAGATGAGATTTGGGTGGGGACACAGCCAAACCATATGAGAGCTTATTTAAGATTGATCTTGAAGAGTTTCTTCTTGTGCTTTTAGTTCATACATGTCACCTTTCATTTTATAGTGTTCATTGAGTAGTGGATTAAGTGAAAGTCCAGGAGTAGACATCAGCAATTATGTACTGAGGTGATAATTCATCTAACGTATTTGTTGGCATAAATATTATGTCTCAATTTCTGTTCTAAATTGGTGATTGTAAATTTTCAAAAAGTTATTTTCTAATCTTTGTCTTTCTTAATTATTGTGATATAAAGCAACAAATATGGAGTGTCAGTAGCCTCCTTCCATGCTGAAATTTTTAAAACTTCACAAAGTTCCAAAAAGCAAAACTTGAATTTGCCACACACTGAGTACTACATGAAATCCACATGAATAATGTATACGCACTGTATTTGGTATTTCAAGAAACCAACAGATGATATAAAGCACATGGGAGGGTGTGTATACATTATATGCAAATGCTATCCCATTATATAAGAGGCTTGAGCATCTGAGGATCTTAGTATCCACAGAAGGTCCTAGAATCAATATGCTGTGGATACTTAGGGACAACTGTCATGTTCAACAAAACATGTATTGAGTATCTACAACGTGTTAGCAGTATTAGAGATTGATGGCGCTGGGGCTACAAAGCTCTTGTATTCATGAAATTTATATTCTTGTAGATATGCAGCTCATCCAAGTAGAAAACACAAATAGCCAATAAACATATGAAAAGATTCTCAAGGTCATTGATTATCAAGGAATGTAAATCAGAGCAGCAATTTGATACAGTTTTAAACCCATCATACTACCAAAAATTTTTAAGTGGGACAATACTAAATTTGAAGAAAATTTTGAAGCAACAAGAACTCTTATATATGTGGGTCAAGACAGCCAGGATGAGAGCTATATTAATTGTAGCTAAATAATTATAAGCTTGCTTGGCTCAGCGTACACTGAAGTTTATACACCAAACTAAACTATATTATTGGTGCAGTTAATTAGAAATCAAGCGGCAACAGGAGGCCTAAGGTAACGACTGTCCAAGAGCGCAGTAACACTGGGGAACACCTCGGGGTGGTTGCAGAGCAGGGAATACTGCTCTGGTCCCACGAATGCCTTCTCAACATGGAGACTGCATGAGGGTCTCCTAAAGAGGGCTTGTGCAAAGATCTCTGAGGAGGGAGGTGACCTCTGCTCACAAGATCTGGGAGGGTCTTTGCAGATGGGAGATGGCAAGGAGGAGAAAAGCCTTGCAGGGCAGAGATCATGGAAAGCCTCAGGCTCTGCCTAGATTCTGGGAATATGGAGTGATTTTAATTGCTCTGTGTCCCCAATGCTCCGGAGATAAAAGCCCCTTGATGCACTGGGTGTGGTCAGACCAGGTGGCTCCTTATCTGCTATACTTCTGATGCAACTGCACCCTGATAACAATCATGATAAACTCGGAGTGCCAGTTTAGCATGTCTTAGAAGGATCTCAAGTGCTCTCCACCCCACACCCCACTATTTTACCTGCCCCTTCACCCTCCTCTTCCACGCCCATAAAATCAATGAGATTATGCACATAATAAATGTGCTTGGAGACCAGAGCCCCGGGCCAGCGTGGTTCCCATGCTTGCGTTGGTCTCCTGGACCCATGCTGTAAATTCTACTCTTGTGTCTCTGTCTTTATTTCCTTTTCTCAATCCCTGGTCACCACGGGGACCAAGGGCACCCATGTACAGGGTTGGGGCTGATACCCAACAATATACCATGGGGAAAGGATGAAAGGGATGGTAAATTGCTAAAGCAATATTGGAAGACATATTGATATTATATAGTAAATTTGAAGAGGCACTTGACCTATATCTACACTTTCATCTCTCAGTGTATAATGTTCATCCAAAATAAAAAGCTGGGTATAGTGGTTCATACCTGTAATCCTAGCACTTGGGAGGCTGAGGCAGGCGGATCGCTTGAGGACAGGAGTTTAAGACCAACCTGAGCAAGATGGTGAAACCCCGTCTCTACTAAAAATACAAAAATGAGCCAGGCGTGGTAGCCGGTGCCTGTAATCCCAGCTACTTAGGAGGTTGAGGCAGAGAATTGCTTGAACCCGAAATGTGGACGTTGCAGTGAGCCGAGATCATGTCACTGCACTCCAACCTGGGCAACAGGGCGAGACTCTGTCTCAAAAAAAAAAAAAAAAAGCTGTGATAGAATAAGTATAGAGAATGCAAGTATAGAATGATACAATTTATATCAAGATATCAAGTAAAAACCGTGCAAAACAATTCTATATGTTGCTTACACATACATATGTATAATATAAACTACATAATAGGCCAGGCGTGGTGGCTCATGCCTGTAATCCAAGCACTTTGGAGACCAAGGTGGGCGGATCACCTGAGGTCAGGAGTTCAAGACCAGCCTGACCAACATGGTGAAACCCCGTCTTTATATACATAAATAAATAAATAAAATAAACAAATACTAAAAATATATTTAAAAAAACAAAAAAATGTAAAAAAAAAAATAAACTACATAATAAAATACATAATGAAATTATTGAACACCAAATTCAGGGTAGGACATAATTCTAGAAGAGAAAGTAGAAAGGCAAATAAACTGATTATTTAAATGCATTGGCAATCTTTTTTTTTTTTTTTTTTTTTAGCTAGATAGTGGCTATTCCTGTATTTGATGAGCTATTCTTTACATATTTTTTTGCAAGTCTTAAATATTGGGGGAAAAATATTAGGAATAGCTTAAATCTAATCAAGATCAATAGGAGATAATCTCAGAAAAGCATGACTGGACTGTCATTGTAGCTAAAAAGCAGAGATCTAATCTAATGAATGGTGTTGAAACCACTTCTGCAAAATTATGACAGTAAGAGAAATCTGAAATAGTTGACTCCTTCTTGCTTTTGACTTCCAAACTGTCTCTGGTCATTCCTGGGCATAGTCTAAGCTAACTTTGGGAGGAATTTTGTTAATAGTTTAACTTTAAAGCAAGAACAATAATAACAATTCCCAAAACTAAACGACTTTTATAAAACTAATGAACGTTCACAAGGATAGGATTATGAGAGAGGCCTGAACTCTGCTAAAATGTAGGTGTAGTTTCTACAGTCACTTCTGGCTGGGGAGTCAGGTGCCCTGAGGTCACAAGATTTGTAACTTCCTCAGTTGCTCCTATAGATAGCCTCACTATTGCGGAACTAAGATTGGTTTTTTGAGATTTTTTCAGGCTGACTTCACCTGGACTCGTGACTCATGTCAAGTGGTCCTGTGGCCCCCATCCAGAGGTGGACACAGCTCACAGTTTTCCACACCTCTGTGATTGCATCCCCTACCAATTAGCAGCATTCATTCTCTGGTACCCTGGCCACCAAACTATTCTTGAAAAATCCTAACCTCCAAGCTTTTGGGGAGACTAATTTGAGTGATAACTCCATTCTCTGCATGGCGGACCTCATGTCAATTAAACTCCTTTTTTTTTTGGAGACAGAGTCTCACACTGTCACCCAGGCTGTAGTGCAGTGGCTCGATCTCCGCTCACTGCAATCTCCATCTCCTGGGTTCAAGCAATTCTCCCGCCTCAGCCTCCCGAGTAGCTAGGACTATAGGTGTGAGCCACCACTCCCAGCTAATTTTTTTTTTTATTTGTATTTTTAGTAGAGACAGGGTTTTGCCTTGTTGGTCAGGATGGTCTAGATCTCCTGACCTCATGATCCACCTGCCTCGGCCTACCAAAGTGCTGGGATTACAGGTATGAGCCACCACGCCCGGCCCCAATTAAGCTCTTTCTTTACTGCAATGCTGCAGTCTCAGTGAATTGATTTTGTATATGCATCAGTCAGGAAGAACCCACTGGGTAATTACATTGTTTCATTCTCTTCTACAAAAGGAATGTGTTTAACAGTCTTGAGATGATCAATAGGGCATCTGTGAAAGGGAAACTGGCCAGGCACAGTAGCTCACGCCTGCAATCCCAGCACTTTGGGAGGCTGAGGTGGGCAGATTGCTTGAGCCCAGGCGTTTGAGACCCGCCTGGGCAACATGGTGAAACCCTATCTCTACAAAAAATAGAGATGGAGTCCCAGCTACTCGGGAGGCTGAGGTAGGAGGATCATTTGAGCCTGGGAGGTTGAGAGGTTGAGGCTGCAGTGAACACAGATCATGCCATTGAACTCCAGCCTGGGTGACTTGAGGGAGACCCTGTCTCAAAAAAAAAAAAATGCTGAAGATTAAGAAATTCTCAATGACTTGGGAAAGTATGCAAAGCACACAAGGGAGCAGATTCTGTATCTCTTTGACATGATCAGTAGCCAGATAATGTGCTTTCAGTGTAACATCTGGCACGCTCATGCATAGTAATATTTATCAATGTAAATGAACAAATATAGAAGTAGAAATCTCTAACTGTACATCATCCACATCCTGAGGCCTACGATTACGTACCAGTCATCCATCAGTATTCAAGTGGGAGCGGTTCCAGGACCTTCCTACACTCCGTACCAATATCAACGGATACTCAAGTCCCTTTTATAAAAATGTAGTATTTGCATACAACCTACACACATCCTCCCACATACTTTTTTTTTTGAGTCAGAGTCTCACTCTGTCACTCAGGCTGGAGTGCAGTTGCGTGATCTCAGCTCACTGCAACATCCGCCTCTCAGGTTCAAGCGATTCTCATGCCTCAGTTTCCTGAGTAGCTGGGAACTACAGGCACCTACCACTACACCTGGCTAATTTTTGTACTTTTAGTAGAGACAAGGTTTCACCGTGTTGGCCAGGCTGGTCTTGAACTCCTGACCTCAGGTGATATACCTGCATTGGCCTCCCAAATTGCTGGGATTACAGGCTTCAGCCACCATGCCCGGCCCCTCCCGCATACTTTAATTCCTAGATTACTTATAATACCTAATGCAATGTAAATGCTATGTAAATAGTTGTTATACTGTATTATCTTTTATTTGTATTATTTTTATTGTTGTTATTTTTATTGAATTTTTTCTGCATAGTTTTGATCTGTGGTTGGTTGAATCCAAGAAAGCAGAACTCTCAGATACAAAAAGCCACCTGTTTTATTCATCTTTGTATCATCAGCACATAGCACAAAGATCAACACATAATGGACCCTAATTGCTAATTCTTTTTTTTGGTTGAGGGGGGACGGAGTCTCACTCTTGTTGTCCAGGCCGGAGTGCAGTGGCACGATCTCCACTCACTGCAAACTCCACTTACTGGGTTCAAGTGATTCTTCCACCTCAGCCTCCCAAGTAGCTGGGACTACAGGCACATGCCACCATGCCCAGCTAATTTTTTGTATTATTATTAGAGATAGGGCTTCACTGTGTTAGCCAGGACGGTCTTGATGTCCTGACCTGGCGATCCACCCACCTCAGCCTCCCAAAGTGCTGGGATTACAGGCATGAGCCACCTCGCCCTTCCTGGACACTAATTCTTTGATGAAAGAATGAATGCATTAAAATATTGAGTTTGAAGTTCAATCAACTTTGGATATATTTAACATTTCTATATTAAAACTTCTATATTTAAAATTTCTATAACTTGTTTTATTTTTATTGAGAAGGGATCTCATTCTGTTGCCCAGGCTAGACTGCAGTGGCACAATCATAGCTGACTGCAGCCTCCATCTCCTGGGTTCAGGCAGTCCTCCTGCCTCAGCCTCCTGAGTAGCTAGGACCACAAGCATGTGCCGCCACTCCTGGCTAAGTTTTTAATTTTCATTTTTGTAGAGACAGGGTCTCACTTTGTTGCCTGGTGTCTCAAACTCCTGGCCTCAATGAATGATCCTCTTGCCTCAGCCTCCCAAAGTGCTGGGATTACAGGTGTGAGCCACCACACCCAGCCTTCATTTCTAAAATAAGGATCAGACCTTGGAATGCATAATGCTGCCAAAATAGTGTGAGAAGTCTGTGGACAAAGCAGCTTGTCCTCAATAGGTGAAGGCAAAAGCTCACTCCTTTCTCTCTTCTCCCTCATTTGTTCCTTCTCTTACTGTCTCCTCTGTCTTCCTTTCCTCCCCCTCAACCTGAGTGCATTCTTGAGACACTTTTGATTTGCAATTCAGACAATACAGAGGAGAATTTTGAAACAGGAAGCTGCTGCATCCATTTGATGAACAATTCATTGATTTCATTTTGCATATGGAAAACACACCTGGCCTGGCACAGTGGCCAACACCTATAATCCCAGCACTTGGCCGGGCGCGGCGGCTCACACCTATAATCCAAGCACTTTGGAGGCCAAGGCGGGCAGATCACCTGAGGTCGGGAGTTCAAGACCAGCCTGACCAACATGGTGAAACCCCATCTTAAAAAATAATAATAATAATAATCCCAGCACTTTAGGAGGCCGAGGCAGGCAGTCGCTTGCGACCAGGAGTTGGAGAACCAGGCTGAGCAACATGGCCAAACCCCATCTCTACAGAAAAATTGAAAAATTAGCTGGATGTGGTGGCAGGTGCCTGTAGTCCCAACCACTCAGGAGGCCAAGGTGGAGAATCGCTTGAACATAGGAGGTGGAGGCTGTGGTGAGCTGGGATCACACCATGGCACTCCAGCCTGGGTGACAGAGCGAGACTGTCTCAAAAAAAAAAGATTACCCAACGAATCAATGGCCCTACAATAAACTCAGAAATACAGGAGCTCTCCATATACTCCAAACTTCCAATCAGGTGGTTTTTTTTTTTTTTTTTTTTTTTTCTTTGAGATGGAGTCTCACTCTGTCACACAGGCTGGAGGGCAGTGGCGCGATCTTGATTCACTGCAACCTCCATCTCCGAGGTTCAAGCGATTCTCCCTCCTCGGCCTCCTGAGTATCTGGGATTACAGGCACCCACCACCATGCCTAGCTAATTTTTTGTATTATTAGTAGAGATGGGGTTTCACCATTTTGGTCAGGCTAATCTCGAACTCCTGACTTCAAGTGATCTTCCCGCCTCGGCCTCCCAAAGTGCTGGGATTACAGGTGTGAGCCACCATGCCAGGCCCTAGTTAGCTTTTTAGTCCTTCACTCTTCATGGTGAGTAAGAAACCAAAGATTACCAGAACTCTAAAGAAAGCTTCTATCATGCAAGATAAAGACCACACAAGCGGAGAAAACACCTTGGAGAAACAGAATACTATGTGGATGAAAGAAAACTAATTCATGGTCATTCACAGCTTCTCATGAAAGACCAGGCAAGGTGGCTCACACCTATAATCCCAGCACTTTGGGAGGCCAAGGCGGGAAGATCACTTTAGTCAGGAGTTCGAGATTAGCCTGACCAAAATGGTGAAACTGTCTCTACTGAAATAAAATAATTAGGGGAGCTTGGTGGTACATGCCTGTTATCACAGCTACTCTGGAGGCTGAGGCTGAAGAATCGCTTGAACCTGTAAGTTGGAGGTTGCAGTGAGCCGAGATCACACCACTGCACTTCAGCAGCCTGGGCGACAAAGTGAGATCCTGTCTCAAAAAAAAAAAAAAGATTCTCATAAAAGAGCAGCAAAGAAATCTGTTATGGTTAAAACATAGAACAAACAAATACACTAAAGAGGAAGTTTAGTTTACTAGAAATGTGCCAGGCAAGGGAGGTAGTGACCAAATGAAGTCAGTCAAATGGCACTGAGTAGCTTTAGCATTTGAGTTTTATTAAGTTTCGTAGGGGAGGAGTTAGCTGAAGGATGCTTTTAGGGCGGGGATAACAAGAGTGGGGGAGGGGCAAGAAGGAAGGGTTAGGGCAGGAAAGAATTGGTCAAAATTTGCAAAGTTGAGTCACTGACTGTGCTGATAGGCTAGGCAAGGCTGTCTGAAAAAGTCTGTGGTTTTATGTTTCCTGAACACCTGGATCCAAACTGAGCTATAGCTGAGATATTTTATCTGTCTTGCAAATTGTGGTTTCTGTGCTGTTTTTCAAGTTGTGGTCTGTAGTTTTCCATTTCTAAGTCTGGAGAAAGATAAGAAAAGATACTGCATTCTTAAAAACAAGATGCTATTTTATAAAAAGAGGAACATTAAGAGAACAAATAAGAGGTTTTAGAAGTTAAAGACATGATAAGAAATGAAAATTTTAATGAAGAATTGAAAGATAAAATTGAGGAAATTACACAGAAAGTGTGGCAAAAAGACAAGGAGACAGGAAATGAGAGAGAAAAGATAAGAAAATTAATGAAATCTATGAAGTTCAGCAGCCAAATAATAGAATTTCTAGGAAGAGAAAATCAGAGGGGAAGAAATCAACAATGAAATAGTTCAGGCCGGGTGTGGTGGCTCACACCTGTAATCCTAACTTTCGGAGGTCGAGGCGGACTGGACGGATTGCCTGAGCTCAAGAGTTCTAGACCAGCCTGGGCAACATGGTGAAACATTGTCTCTACTAAAATACAAAAATTAGCCAGGCATGGTGGTATGCGCCTGTAGTCCCAGCTACTTGGGAGGCTGAGGCAGGAGAATCACTTGAACTCAGGAGGCGGAGGTTGCAGTGAGCTGAGATAGCACCACTGATCTCCTGCCTGGGTGACAGAGTGAGACTCCATCTCCAAAAAATGAAAAAATAGTTTGGGACTAAATTGAGACAGTCCATCATAATAGATTAAAATTGTCCCACACCAAAGCATATGATTGTGAAATGTAAAATATCTAGGACAAGGAGGAGATTCTCAGACTTCCAGAAGGGGCAGGAGGGTGGCACGAAAGGGTGGAACAGGAGTCAGAAGTGCTTTGGATTTCTCAACAGCAACACAGGAATAAGAAAAGGAACAAACTAAAAGAGAAGGATATGGTTTTCTTTTCTTCCTGGACACAGAAGGTTTCCTCCCTACCTACTGGCTGCCCTCGGGAGCAACCCGTTTCCCAGGATGACAGCCAGTGTTAAGGTCATCAGTAAGCTGAATGGAAAAAACATTCAAGATGTCATTGCCCAGGGTATCAGCAAGCTGCCAGTGTGCTCTCCCATGGGGCCGTGGCCTTCTCTGCTGCCCCGGCTCTGTAGCTCCTGCTGCTGGCCCTGCCCCTACCACAAAGGAGAAGGAGTCCCAAGAGTTACATGATGACAGGGGATTTGAATTCCTGCTCCCCTGCTGATTCCCCTAGAAAGAAAGAAAGAAAGGAGGAAGGTAGGGAGAGAGGGAACGAGAAGCAGAGTTGGGGAGGGGAAGGAAGGGAAGGGAATAGAGAAAACAGGAGAGACACAAAGTGATGCTAAAGGAAAATCACAGGATCAGAAACAGCAAGTGTAGAAAGCAACTGATCCAGTTGGGAGAGATGTAACTCAAAAGACAGGCATTTGGGGATTTGTTTTCCACCATTTAAAAAGACAAAGCCATTCTTAGCCCATGGGTCATGGCCTAAGAAAAACAAAAATAGGCTGCAGGTCAGTTTGCTGACCCCTGATCTAGTCAATAAAAAAGAAACAGGTTGAACTGACACTAATTTCTGGAAAGAAAGAAGGAAGGGAAGGTGGCAGGAAGGAAAGAAAAGAAGAAAGGGTCTAGGCTGGGTGGCTTACCCCTGTAATCCCAGCACTTCGAAAGGCCAAGGCGGGTGGATAACTTGAGGTCAGGGGTTTGAGACCAACGTGGGCCACATGGTGAAACCCCATCTCCACTAAAAATACAAAAATTAGCCAGGCATGTTAATGCACACCTGTAGTCTCAGCTACTTGGGAGGTTGAGGCAGGAGAATCACTTGAACCTGGGAGTCAGAGGTTGCAGTGAGCCTGGATGGTACCACTGCACTCCAGACTGAGTGACAGCGAGACTTCATCTCAAAAAAAAAAAAAAAAAAAAAAGGACAGAAAGAACAAGGGAGCAAAGGAAAGAAAGAGGTGAGGTATGTTGTACCTGAGCGAGTCAAGGAATGCATCACACTCTGAGATTGAATTATGAGTCCTTTATTAAATGCCGGCGACCAAGAAGTGGCTAACGCCCAACATTCTCTAGGCCCCTAAGAAAAAGTTAGGTGGTCTTTTATACCCTAGTTTTAAAAGGGAGGGAGAACCTAGCTGAAGCAAATTTTTCACAAAAGCAGAGTAAGCAAAAAGTTAAAAGATAAACTAGTATATGAGAAATAAAACAGTGCCTGGTGTGAGGGGGAAAGCTGTCGTGAAAGACATACCACTTACAGGTAATGGGGGTTCTGGGCGCTTGACAGCACCTGCATTCCCAGGCTCTGCTGGTGCCACTTAACTCAGCCTCTTATCAACAAGTGCATTCCTGGAGGTGCCCAGTGTCAGCCTGTCCCAGCTACATACAATAGTTACGTACTTAATGTAACTATTGTATATAGTTATATATTGTATATTGTATATAGAAAATAACTGAAATGAAGAAGCTAAGATGGAGTCTGTCCAGCTCAAGAAGCTAACATAAAGCCTGAACAGCTTTTAGTCTGAGACAGACAGAGTTAGTTTTAGCTGGGAAAAAGCAGGTTATTACAGTAGGAGGTGTGACCCTGGTATTGGTAAAGAGATAGGGGAGTGGTCAAAGGCATTTGCCTACATCATACTGTAAGGGAAATTCTGGGTGAGCCCACAGAAATGATAGGTTAATCCAATTCTAAACTGAGTAATCTCATTATAGAGCCTCTGCATAAATCCAGAATACCTGGTTATACTATCGTCTCCCTGGCCAGACTGCAAAAGCTTTCACTGCTCTGGGTCTTCCTGATTGTGATCCCTGTCATCAGGGTTTCCACAGCACTCAACTCATTCTCCAAGCACTGACTCCAGTATTCTTCAGGATACATCGTCAGTCATCTTCCCTCTGCCTTCACATGGTGCTTGGCACTGTGACGCTTGGCACAATGTTAAGTGCTTGTAGGATATAAGAAAAAAGGTTCCTCTTCAAAGCTTTCCTCCTAGTTCGTTATGAATAAATAAGAGTTTCTTCAAAGGCTGATTTACTTTAAAGCTTTTGTTAATAATCATAAAGTAGCTGTTAGTCATAATAAAGAAACAAGCGCATCCTGTGTTCTTAGTTCTTCCACTTTAACCCAGATATTTGCCCTGACATGCCTGGACAAGCCCAGGCAAGTCTTAGATCATAGCTTATTCCCCTTCCTTATTTGGAAATGTTATCGCTTCTCTAAGCATTCCTTAAGTTACTTCCTCTTTTCCTTTGTTCTCTTCTGCCTTTACTTCCTTAGAAAATTTCCAAGTTTTTCACACCTGTAATCCCAGCACTTTGGGAGGCCAAGGCGGGCAGATCACGAGGTCAAGAGATCAAGACCATCCTGGCCAACATGGTGAAACCCCGTCTTTACTAAAAAATACAAAAATGAGCTAGACGTGGTGGTGCGCGCCTATAGTCTCAGCTACTCAGGAGGCTGAGGCAGGAGAATTGCTTGAACCGGGGAGGCGGAGGTTGCAGTGAGCAGAGATCGCGCCACTGCACTCCAGCCTGGCGCCTGGCAACAGAGCAAGACTCTGTCACCAAAAAAAAAAAAGAAGAAAATTTCCAACTTTTTAGCTAATCGGGTCAAACATAGAATGTGAGGTCCTTTTCTGGCCAATGGAAATGGGACACAGCAGTAGGATGATTGCGTCAGATTATGAAAGTTATAAATATCCCTGTCTCCCTTGTTCAGGTGTGCTCTCATGGCAAGACTGCTGGTGAGTTGCACCCTTCCTGCAGGCAGTAAACTAGCCTTGCTGAGTGATCCATTGTCTCGGTGTGGATTTTTCCAGATGTCATAAACCTGTTTCCAACATGCCTTGACACACATTGCTACTCCCTAAATAAGACCTACTTCAAGTGAATATACATTAGATATCTACTGGAAAATGAAGAAGAGTAAGTCAGCAACCATTCCTTCCCTTTAAGAATTCCCTTCGAGAACAAGGATTTCTCCATATAACAAGAGCATGATTGCAAATTAGCTTCACAAAAGAGTAATTTGGGAGAGCTCTAATCTCCACTGGCCTCCCCAAGAAGCCACAAATGAAATAGCCTTTGATATAGACAATAAATTGTAAATATCAGTAGAAGCTTCCTTAGAAGCTATCTTGATGATGGACACTGACTTTTTTGTTTATATTTATTTCTGTTATTTTCATTGCATTATGTGACAAAATATTTCACATTAATCTATCCATCAGTCTGCTTTCTATCACTATATGCAATAATTGCCTTTTCTAAAATTTTATAAATGTGGAATGATATAGTATAATCTTTTGTGTCTGGCTCCTTGTATTTAACATAATTATCTTTTCTTTTTTTTTTTTTTTATTTGAGACAGAGTTTCACTCTTGTTGCCCAGGCTGGAGTGCAATGATGTGATCTAGGTACACTGCAACCTCTGCAGATGAAACCCCTCTGTACTTTTTTTTTTTTTTTTTTGCCTTTGCCACAGTCCTATTTTATTTAGTATGTCTTCTTACATAGTAATGGATAATTTTAATTTGAAAAGGGATCTCAAAACATGCTTTTTTTTTTTTAATGATTCTGTGTTATTTTATTGTTGAAAGAGTTGAAAACCTACCATCCTGTGTTTTTCATGCAATTACAAAGAATTCTTTTGAATGATTTTTTTTTTCACATGTGAAAAAAACAGTCATTCTCCACAGGAAAAGAAAGAAGGTTTAGGAGAATTAAGTTACCCAGAGAACACTTGAGTGACTCTATATATCAGAGGTTGGCAGTCTTCAGCTGTAAAGGGAATAGAGTACATATTTTAGGATTCGTGGACCATGCCATTTTGGTTGCATCTACTCCACTCTGCTTTTTTAGGGGTGAAAGCAGCCATACGTAACAGGTAAATGAGTGGACAAGGCTATGGTCCAGTAAAACTTTTTTACCAATGCAGGCAGCAGTCTGTGGTTTGCTAGCCATTGCTATATATTATTAGGAAGAGCTTTTGTTTTTTAATAGGATTTTTTTTTATTGCATTTTAGGTTTTGGGGTACATGTGAAGAACATGCAAGATTGTTGCATAAGTACACACATGGCAGTGTGATTTGCTGCCTTCCTCATCTTTACCTATATCTGGCATTTCTCCCCATGCTATCCCTCCCCAACTCCCCACCCCCTGCTGTCCCTCCCCTATTTCTCCCCGACAGACTCCAGTGTGTGATGCTCCCCTCCCTATATCCATGTGTTCTTATTGTTCAACACCCACCTATGAGTGAGAACATGCAGTGTTTGATTTTCTGCTCTTGTGTCAGTTTGCTGAGAATGATGGTTTCTAGATTCATCCATGTCCCTACAAAGGGCACAAACTCATCGTTTTTGATGGCTGCATAATATTCCATGGTGCATATGTGCCACATTTTCCCTGTCCAGTCTATCATCGATGAGCATTTGGGTTGGTTCCAGGTCTTTGCTATTGTAAAGAGTGCTGCAATGAACATTTGTGTGCACGTGTCCTTAGAGTAGAACGATTTATAATCCTTTGGGTATATACCCAGTAATGAGATTGCTGGGTCAAATGGAATTTCTATTTCTAGGTCCTTGAGGAATCACCACACTGTCTTCCACAATGGTTGAACTAATTTACACTCCCACCAACAGTGTAAAAGTGTTCCTCTTTCTCCACATCCTCTCCAGCATCTGTTGTCTCCAGATTTTTTAATGATCACCATTCTAACTGGCGTGAGATGTTATCTCAATGTAGTTTTGATTTGCATTTCTCTAATGACCAGTGATGATGAGCATATTTTCATATGTTTGTTGGCCTCATGTATGTCTTCTTTTGTCAAGTGTCTGTTCATAGCCTCTGCCCACTTTTGAATGGGCTTGTCTGTTTTTTTCTTGTAATTCTGTTTTCGTTCTTTGTAAATTCTGAATATCAGCCCTTTGTCAGATGGGTAGACTGCAAACATTTTTCCCTATTCTGTTGGTTGCCGATTCACTCTAATGACTGTTTCTTTTGCCGTGCAGAAGCTGTGGAGTTTGATTAGGTCCCATTTGTCTATTTTGGCTTTTGTTGCCAATGCTTTTGGTGTTTGGGTCATGAAGTCCTTGCCTATGCCTATGTCCTGAATGGTTTTGCCTAGATTTTCTTCTAGGGTTTTTATTGTGTCAGGTCTTATGTTTAAGTCTTTAATCCATCTGGAGTTAATTTTAGTGTAAGGTGTCAGGAAGGGGTCCAGTTTCTGCTTTCTGCACATGGCTAGCCAGTTTTCCCAACACCATTTATTAAACAGGGAATCCTCTCCCCATTGCTTTTTTTGTCGAGTTTGTCAAAGATCAGATGGTTGTAGATGTGTTGTGTTGCCTCAGAGGCCTCTGTTCTGTTCCATTGGTCTATATCTCTGTTTTGGTACCAGCATCATGATGTTTTGATTACTGCAGCCTTGTAGTATAGTTTGAAGTCCAGTAGTGTGATGCCTCCCGCTTTGTTCTTTTTGCTTAGAATTGACTTGGCTATGCAGGCTCTCTTTTGGTTCCATATGAAGTTTAAGGTGTTTTTTTCCAGTTCTGTGAAGAAGGTCATTGGCAGCTTGATGGGGATAGCGTTGAATCTGTAAATTACTTTGGGCAGTATGACCATTTTCACGATATTGATTCTTCCTAACCATGAACATGGAATGTTTCTCCATCTGTTTGTGTCCTCTCTTATTTCGTTGAGCAGTGGTTTGTAGTTCTCCTTGAAGAGGTCCCTTACATTCCTTGTTAGTTGTATTCCTAGGTATTTTATTCTCTTTTTAGCAATTGTGAATGGCAGTTCGTTCTTGATTTGGCTCTCTTTAAGTCTGTTATTGGTGTATAGGAATGTCTGTGATTTTTGCACATTGATATTGTATCCTGAGACTTTGCTGAAGTTGCTTATCAGTTTCAGGAGATTTTGGGCTGAGATGATGGGGTCCTCTAGATATACAATCATGTCGTCTGCAAATAGAGACAATTTGACTTCCTCCTTTCCTATTTGAATACCCTTTATTTCTTTTTCTTGCCTGAATGCTCTGGCTCCCTCTGTACTCTTAACCCCCTGCATCTGTTTCTCACCTGTCCAAACCCTCCACCCCTTTGGCCCCTCCTGTCCCCAGCCTTTAGCCCCATACCCGGCCCCTCCTCCTTCTCTACTTGTTATCCATTCAAAAACTACAACTAGGCCGGGCGCGGTGGCTCAAGCCTGTAATCCCAGCACTTTGGGAGGCCGAGGCGGGTGGATCACGAGGTCAAGAGATTGAGACCATCCTGGTCAACATGGTGAAACCCCGTCTCTACTAAAAAACTACAAAAAATTAGCTGGGCATGGTGGTACGTGCCTGGAATCCCAGGTACTCAGGAGGCTGAGGCAGGAGAATTGCCTGAACCCAGGAGGTGGAGGTTGCGGTGAGCCAAGATCGCGCCATTGCACTCCAGCCTGGGTAACAAGAGCGAAACTCCATCTCAAAAAAAAAAAAAAAAAACTACAACTAATCAAACCACCTCTGCCATTCTCCCTCTCCAGGAAGTGGCTGGGGCTGAAAGGCATTGCTCTCGTTCATGTCTGTTTCTCCATGTCTGACTTGTCATAGATCAAACAGCACCTGAGATCTTTCTCTGAGAATCCATCCAAAATTATTACAGGGAATTCCTGAACATAACCCAATCCTTTAATTAACTTGATATGACATTTATGTAAGGCTAACCTCCACCCTTACCCCTGATGAAAAAGAGCACATCTGGTGTTCAGCTGAAACACATGCAGATGAACTCTATAACCAAGCCCCATACAAAATCTAGTGACCAGTGATGCAGTCCACCCATAGAGACCCAGATTGGACTTACCAACAGGGAGACAATGGCATCAGGTAAAAAGACCACTGATTACCTGTCTTCTTGTGGGCATGGAGAAAAATGTCCATAAGGCAGTTAATTATGAAAAACACAGAGAAAGCCAGGCGTGGTTGCTCATGCCTGTAATCCCAGCACTTTGGGAGGCCAAAGCACGTGGATCTCGAGGTCAGGAGATCAAGACCACCCTGGCTAACACAGTGAAACCCCGTCTCTACTAAAAACACAATAACTTAGCCAGGCATGGTGTCATGCACCTGTAGTCCTAGTTATTTGGGAGGCTGAAGTAGGAGAATCACTTGAACCTGGGAGGCAGAGGTTGCAGTGAGCTGATATCGAACCACTGCATTCCAGCCTGGATGACACAGTGAGACTCTATCTCAAAATAAATAAATAAATAAATAAACAGAAAGAAAACCCAGACTCATGGACTGTTAGCCCAACCCATGGGAGATTCCCTCCAACCAGTGGCATATTTTTCAAAACAACTAGACCCCATTTACAAAAGCTGGCCCCCTTTGTTTAAAAATTTTGGCCACAGCCTCTTTATCCCTGAGGCACAAAAACTCACAGTCTATGAGTCCCTTCAGGTTTTTTCTTCTCACAGTCTACAAGATATGCTCAGCCACAAAACACTCACTTCCTTCTCATCTTCACACATGCAAGCCCTCCATTCAACCCTCCTTCAACCCTCTATCTCTTCATAGATGCTGCCGCCCCCAATTCTGCTACTCTTTTACCTTCAACACTAGTTTTGGACCCTGACCATCACTCATGCTTCTTTCACCGTGGTCTTTCACCTTCCACTTGCATAAAGGGAGCCCCAGATTGGTTTATAGATGGCAGCGCATCAAAAAATCCTTCCCTCCAAACAGGATATGCCATCACACTGAGGGATATTTATGATTATTGATTGCAAATTTTGCCATTTATCATGATGATACCCACTCCTCCCACTTAGAAGAGTTGTAGAGGCTGCCCCTTTGCTTTTGGGCACATCCTCCCAACAAGCAAAATTAATTGCCCTAATAAGAGCAGTAACACTAGCAAAAAACACACAAGTTAAAATATACACTGACTCTAAATATGCCTATAACATCATCCATTCCAATGCCCAAATCTAGAGCAAGTAGGGCTATCTCATGGCTAAAGGAACTCCTACCATTAATGGAAAACTAATCCATCATCTAGTAAAGGTAGCTTTACTTCCAGAAAAGGATGTAGTTATCCATTGCTAAGGACATCAATCAGATAAAAGCCACATTTCTTTAGAGAACTATGAGGCTGACTATTGGACAAAACACGCCTCCACAAAATATCCAGTTCCTCAATACCTATTTCCCCTCACACAACAGATCCTCTCCTTTTATTCAGAAGACCAAATACAACATCTAATCATGGCAGGGGCTCAATTCAAACCCCCATACTGGTTCATCCAAAACAAATTAGTCCTACCTGACTCTGTAAAAACAACTATTTTATAGGACATCCACAACCTCTTCTACTGCAAGCCATTCCCCTCTATCACATTTCTTAAGTTTCCACATACATATAACCCAAGATATAAAGGAGCAGTTGAAAGCCATTTCCCATTAATGCTGTACTTGCCAGAAAGCTTCACCCCACTCCAACACTACACCCCCTCCTTTCTCAACTCATCTAGCCAGGGGACACCTTCCAAGACAGGACTAGCAATTTGATTTTACACATATGCCTCTATTAAAAAAGGTTCGATTTCTTTTGGTTCTGGTTGATAACTTTTCAGGAAGGTCAAGGCTTTTCCCACAACCAACAAACAAGCTTCTACTGTCACCTCCAAATTAATGACAGAAGTCATTCCTAGGTTCAGGATGCCTCTTTCTTTTCAATCTGATAATGGTCCTGAATTCATTTCCCAAATTACTCAAACACTTGCACAAGCCCTACAAATCACCTGGAAGCTATGCATCCCCTATCGACTCAATCTTCGGGAAAGTTAGAAAAAATGAACGGCATTCTAAAAATACCCTCAGCAGGTACTCACTCCAGACATGTAAAGACTGGGTTACACTTTTACCTTTGGCCCTTCTAAAAATTCAGGTGCTTCCACATAAATCTTTAATGCTCAGCCCCTTTGAACTCATATATGGGAGACCACTCGACTCTTTTTGCTCCACCTAAGGGTCAAGCCCCTCCTCTACCAACCCCTCGTTTCCCCTCTTCTACATACCATCCGCCGTTTCGTTTGGGAATATGCTGAGGAATAGCAATGCACTATCATTGTTAAACACCCCTCTCACCATTAAACTAACTGAATCGACTGTCAGGTATCACCTGATGCAAATGGATCATTTCCTCAACTGGCTCATTTTACAGCCTCTCTCCCTCAATCAATGCCTCTGGCTTAATTTGTGCTGTCCCTAGTGGCCACCTTTATCCATGGCTCAATATCAGTGGTGAAACATCTGATCTCATTAAGTGTATAAAGAATAACTCTTCCTAGCCAGGCACAGTGGCTCACACCTGTAATCCCAGAACTTTGGGAGGCCGAGACAGGCAGATCACAAAGTTAGGAGCTTGAGACCCACCTGGCCAACATAGTGAAACCCCATCTCTACTAAAAACACAAAAATTAGCCCGGCATGGTGATGCGCATCTGTAGTCCCAACTACTCAGGAGGCTGAGGCAGGAGAATCACTTGAACTCAGGAGGCAGAGGTTTTGATGAGCCAAGATCACACCACTGCACTCCAGCCTGGGAGACAGAGCAAGACTCCGTCTCAAAAGATTTTAAAAAAAGAAAAAAAATGAAAACCTCTTCCAATTAATCTATGCATTCTGTGAAATACAAAGGAATTCTTAACCACATTTATGCATACACACATATATGATCCATTGATCGATCGATAGATAGAGTGAAAAGAAATCCAAAATGGAGATGATTATGTCAGAGGTTGCTACAAAGGAGCCTAAGAGCATAAGGAGTTGGGCCCCAGTCATGTATACACCTAGAAGGAATTCGACCTCTTTGAACTGGGCCAAATTGAAAATGTCTTGACGAAGCAGCTGCATTTGATTTGAACTATTTACATCAGGTCTAATCACCGACCTCCTGAGAAGACAGCTATGCTGAAGTAAGCTGATCATTGCCTAGAGACATATAAGCTGTCAATCAATCATTGTTAAACATGGATTGTGCTAAATTTTTCCATCTGTGTAATCTTGCAGGAAGCCTTTATAAGCCCCTGCCCAGTCTTGTATAGATGGAACAGATTTGTGTCTTCAAAATTGCAAGTCATGAAAGACCCTGATTAAAATACTTTTTTTTTTTTTTTTTTTTTTTTGAGACAGTGTCTCTTGCTCTGTCACCTCGGCTGGAGTGCAGTGACACAATCTCAGCTCATTGCAACCACCACCTCCCAGGCTCAAGCAATCCTCCCACCTCAGCCTCCCAAGATGGGACTACAGTCATGCACCACCACGCTCAGTTAATTGCATTTTTTATAGAGACAAAGTCTTACTATGTTGCCCAGGCTGGTCTCAAACTCCTGGGCTCAAGCAATCCTCCCACCTAAGCCTCCCAAAATATTGAAATCCCAGGCATAACCCATCTTGCTGGGCTAAAATATCTTCTGTTTTGTTTGCTGATCCACAGTGTTGGTTTTATTTCTTATTAGTTTCTATCACATGGTGTCAGAAGTGGGATACAGAGCTGTTCCCTCTTGATCTCTGGTGCCACCTTGGACCCAAGCAAAGGTACCTGCAGGAACCTCTTGCAATCCATTGACATTTGACAGCCCTGGAATTCATTAGGTAAGTCCTCTTGTGTTCCAAACCTCCTGAGATGGCTGAGGTTCAGGCCTGTTTTCAAGTGTTTTCTATTGCCAGCTTTGATTACAAGGATTGCTTCATTGTTTTGGAGAGTGTCTAAAATAAGAACCTATGAGGGAAAGAAAAAAATTATATTTTCTCCCTACAATTTGACAACTGAAATGGAATCAGTAGAGATACACTCCACTCACTCCAAGACTTATGAATGGAATCTTGGGAGAACTTGCAGAACCCAATAGAAATAGGTGGGATTTCTTACCGAAGTCACCTTCTCCCAGACTTCTTTTTTTTCTTTTATTAATCTTTTAACCATCAGATCTCCTAAGATCTCCTACACTTCTGTCTGTGGTATCTGGTCAAGAGAGGAAGGTAAAAAAATTCTGTTTCTTCTTTTCCAGGTTCAGTTTGGCAGAAAAAACATTTACAAATAAAGAAAAATCAATTAGTTTTTGAACTGTGAGTCTTGTGGCTCGGCTTCAGGTACTATTGGTTATTGGTCTTTTTTTTTCCTAATAAGACAGGGTTTCACCATGTTGGTCAGGGTGGTCTTGAACTCCCGACCTCAGGTGATCCGCCCGCCTTGGCCTCCAAAGTGCTTGGATTACAGGTGTGAGCCACCACTCCCAGCCAGCTATTGCTCTTTAGTTTCCTAAGGATGGTCTTTGTTTCCCTTGTTGCTGTCTCTTCGTAATATTTGTCATAAGGAGGAAAATCATAGGATTCTCCATCCTACTTTATTTCTTAAGAAGCTTGGCCTTGTCACCAGTGAATTTGTTCTCCAGTCTCTACCACCTCAGAGAGCGTACATTGTTGGGCTTATGTCAGATGGCCAGCTGTGAGTCCAGCTTGGGGTCTGAAATGTCTATTTGTTCGAATGTGCCATCTCTCAGGGAAATTTGTCTTAATTGTCTCAACCTTCATTGCCTTGCTAATAATGACGGTCTTTATTTGTTTGTTTGCTTGTTTGTTTGTTTGAGACAGAGTCTTGCTCTGTCACCAGGCTGGAGTGCAGTGGCATGATTTCAGCTCACTGCAACCTCCAGCTCCCTGATTCAAGCTCTTCTCCTGTCTCAGCCTCCCGAGTAGCTGGGGTTACAGGCGCCTGCCACCATGCCCAGCTAATTTTTTTTTTTTTTTTTTTTTTTTGTATTTTTAGCAGAAACAGAGTTTCACCATGTTGGCCTGGATGGTCTCGATCTTCTGACCTCGTGATCTGCCTGCCTCGGCCTCCCAAAGTGCTGGGATTATAGGCATGAGCCACCGCGCCTGGCCGAGGGTCTTTACTTTCTTAGGCTATCTTTGGAAGAAAAGTCAGATCTTGAGGGGAACCGCATATTTGCACTCTCTTCAGGCATAATTTATGCATCTGGTTATACATCATAAAAAGGTTTACAGGTTTTGAGTCCCAGTTAGAGGTATACCTTTGGAACTTTTTGTTTTGTTTTTTTGAGACAGGGTCTCTGTTGTTCAGGCTGGAGTGCAGTGGCACAATTATAGCTCACTGTAGTCTCGACATCCCAGGCTCAAGTGATTCTCCCACCTCAGCCTCCCAAGTAGCTGGGACTTATACAGGCATGTGCCACCATGCCTGGCTGATTTTTTAAAAATTTTTTGTAGAGATGGAATTCTCACTGTATTGCCTATGCTGGTCTCAGACTCATCGACACAAGTGATCCTCCAGCCTTGGCCTCCCGAAGTGCTAGGACCATAGGCATGAGCAAATGCACCTGGCCAACCTTTGGAAATTTGGACTGTTATGACTAAAACTTTTTTTTTCTGGAGAGTTCTCCTTTAACACTCTCAGAAAAATCTTTAAATGTTCAAATTGCCTGCTCAACTTTGCTGCAGGATTTACAAAAGTCACTCCGGTATTTTCCAGGCCTTTCTCAGTCCTTTGAAGATGTAAACCTTACCATGTTTTTGAAATGTTAGCATTCAGGGAATTAACTAAGCAGCATTCTAGCTGAGATTGGATTTGAAACAGAGCTGAAGTTCTCTGGACCAACCAAACCATTCCTTTCCTCAGGGGATATGTTTAGCTCAGAAGAGAACATTTGTAAGAATTGGTTTGATTACTTGTTTTGAATTTTTGGTGTGACTTTTGAGGTTTTGGGGTGCCCATTTGTAATTTGTTCCACCTCCGAGGGCAGCTTTTGCTTTCCTCTTTTAGCGACGGTCCCTTCTCATCTTCTGTCTGCAGGGCACACATACTGGAAGCTCTGCCTTTGTGAAAGGTCTGGCAGACAGCTGAAAAGCTGAGACCATAGAGAATATGGTGAACAAATGTGGGTTGTACCCCGGTTGTCGCTAGGGAAACTTTCGCCTTGGGAGAGGTCCGGATCTTGTAAGGGCTGCTAACTTTTGCTCCCTCTTTGAGAAACTTGGTTAAAATGAACTTTTAATGAAGGGCTTGGTTTAAAAGGGCTTCTTGGTTTTGGTCTCATGTGTGCTTATTTGTGTTGGTTTTGTCATTTGTTCAGGTATACCTTTGATTTTAAAATTTGGTTTATATTTTAAATGGGATTAAAACTTTTTGTTGCTTTGGTCAGCCTTCTCTCCTAAGCTAAATGGAACCATATACTCACAAGAAAGTTTATTAAAACATTTCAAAGACAACAGCTTTAAATAGTGATTTTCTAGCGCTGGGCATGGTGGCTCTTGCGTAAAATCTCAGCGCTTTGGGAGGCTGAGGCAGGCCGATCACTTGAGGCTAGGAGTTAGAGACCAGCCTGGTCAACATAGTGAAATCCCATCTCTACTAAAAACACAAAAATTAGCCAGACCTGGTGGCATGTGCCGGTAGTCCCAGCTACTTAGGAGGCTGAGATATGAGAATACTTAAGCCTGGGAGGCGGAGGTGGCAGTGATCTGAGATTGAGCCACTGCACTCCAGCCTGGGTGACAGAGTTGCCTTGGGAAAAATAAATAAATAAAATAGTGATTACTCTAGACCTTTAATAGGCAAATATACCCCTATCCCTGAAAAGAAAAACCAAACACAGTCACAAAACAAAAACAAAAAAGCTTCTTTTCGGTGCAAATTTCAGAAAGGAAGACAATAAACAGGAATGTTTGCTATTTGTCCATCAAAAACCTGGCAAAAAGATTTTTTTTTAATTGCATTTCAGGTTTTGGGGTACATGTGAAGAATACACAAGATTGTTGTGAAAAAGATTTTTTTAAGAGCTCTATAGTCAAAAGTCAACCTTTGACTTTTGACTTTTAGAGCACAAGAATCCCTGGAACCTGGGAGGCAGAGGTTGCAGTGAGCTGAAGGCATGCCACTGCACTCCAGCCGGGGTGACAGAGCGAGACTCTATCTCAAACAAACAAACAGAGTCAAAAGTGTATAAGCTTAAATTCGAATTTAGTAATTAATGTCTTAGCATTATATCTTAATTGGAAATTCAATGAGTGTCTGTAATTTAATTTAGCTTAGCAAAACTCTAAGAGTAACCATTTTTTATTACTATATGTTAGGTAAATATCATAAAAGTAAGAAACTTAAATACACGCATATTTTGCTGACAACTCAGGAGACACAGTTGTTTTTATTAAACCAACATTATTAAACTAGTCTTGTCTACCAAAAGATTCACTAAAGTCACATAAACTTAAAAAATATTTCAACTTATTTATGAGCACTCATTTATTTTTAAGTTAATTTGGTACCATGTAGACAATATACAAACATATGTATAGACATACAAATACATATAGATATAACATATATCATACACATACCCCCACACCCATATACTCACATGAAATTTGACCTGTATGAATTGGACCAAATCACAAATATACTAAAGAAGCAGCTGGATTTGATGTGAATTGTTTACAGTGGGCCTGATCACAAATCTGAGAAGACAGCTGTGCCAAATTAGGCCATTCATCACCTAGTGACATCTAAGCTGTCAATCAGCCGTTGTCAATCATAGACTGTGCTAAAATTTTCTACTTATATAAACTTGCCGGGAATCTTTATAAGCCTCTGCCCAGCCTTGTCTGGACAGAAGATGATTTAGCTGCTTGCTAGATTTGTGTCTCTCAAATTGCAATTTATAGAAGATCTCAATTAAAATACCTTCTCTTGTATGCTGCTCTGTGGTGTGGGTTTTGCTTCTTACTAGTTGCCAATAGATACACATGGGCATGCACAAAAATTGATTCTATATTTATCTAGAATGAATTATTCAATAAATAATATTGAGACAACTGAGTAGCCATCTGGAAAATGAGAGTTAAACTCCTTCAGCTTCCCTTCCAATTCTAGGAGGATCAAAGATGTAAACATTTTGGAAAATTGTAAATCCATAATGAAAACAAGGAAAAGATGTACATCCTCTTCCCAAGCATTGTAATGTCTTAAGCAGGCATTACATAAAACAGGAATTGCAAATAGCAAATAAACAGTTAAAGCTGTTATCCCCCAAAGTGACAAGTAAAGCCACAAAGTTATCTGTGGGTTTTGTTTTGTTTTGTTTTGTTTTTTGAGGGTCTCACACTGTTGCCCAGTCTGGAGTATAGTGGCGCCATCTCGGTTCACTGCAACCTCTACCTCTCGGGTTCAAGCAATTCTTCTGCTTCGGCCTCCCAAGTAGCTGAGATTACAGGCACCTGCCAACACATCTGGCTAATTTTTTGTATTTTTAGTAGAGATGGGTTTCACCATGTTGGTCAGGCTGGTCTCGAACTCCTGACCTCAGATGATCCACCCACCTCGGCCTCCCAAAGTGCTGGGATTACAGGCATGAGCCACCGTGCCTAGCTAGTTATCTGTGTTATTTACCAGAAAGACTGAGTTTAAAAGGCTGATAAAACCTCATAAGCAACATGGTTTATGAGTGGCAAAGTAAGCAACGGGAACCTTCATACTATGCTATTGGAAATGTAAATTAGTACAACTTCTTTGCAAAACACTTCAACATTGAACATACCCAACAGCTCATATCTGCTCATAGGAATATGCCATAAAGAAACCCATGTACATGTGCACTATAATATATTCTTTTCTTTTCTTTTCTTTTTAGACAGAGTCTTGCTCTGTCACCCAGGCTAGAGTGCAGTGGCACGATCTCAGCTCACTGCAACCTCCGCCTCCCAGGTTCAAGAAGTTTTCCTGCCTCAGCCTCCTGAGTAGCTGGGATTATAGGTGCCCACCACTAGACCTGGCTTTTTTTTTTTTTTTTTTTGAGATGGAGTCTTGCTCTGTCACCCAAGCTGGAGTGCAGTGGCACAATCTCAGCTCAGTGCAACCTCTACCTCCCAGGTTCAAGCGATTCTCCTGCCTCAGCCTCCTGAGTAGCTGACACTAAAGGTGTGCACCACCACACCCAGCTAATTTTTGTATTTTTAGTATACATGGGGTTTCACCGTATTGGCCAGGATGATCTAGAACACCCAACCTCATGATCCACCCGTCTGGGACTCCCAAAGTGGTGGGATTACAGGCATGAGCCAGCATGCTTGGCTTTTTTTTTTTTGGAGACAGAGTTTTGCTGTTGTTGTCCAGGCTGGAGTGCAATGGTGTGATCTCAGCTCACTGCAACCTCTGCCTCCCAAGTTCAAGCAATTCTCCTGCCTCAGCCTCTCAAGTAGCTGGGATTATAGGCTCCCGCCACCACACCTGGCTAATTTTGTATTTTTAGTAGAGATGGGGGTTTCACCATGTTGATCAGGCTGGTCTCCAACTCCTGACCTCAGGTGATCCTCCCAAAGTGCTGGGATTACAGGTGTGAGCTACCATACCCAGCCTAATTTTTGTATTTTTAGTCAAGACAGGGTTTCATCATGATGACCGGGCTGGTCTTGAACTCCTGATCTCAGTTGATGTGCCTGCCTTGGCCTCCCAAAGTGCCAGGATGACAGGCATGAGCCACTGCACCTGGTCTATAATACATTCAATAGGGCCATGAGTGGTGGTTCACACCTGTAATCCCAGCACTTTAGGAGGCCGAGGCAAGCAGATCACGAGGTCAAGAGATCAAGATCATCCTGGCCAATGTGGCAAAACCCCATCTCTACTAAAAATACAAAAATTAGCTGGGCGTGGTGGCGCATACCTGCAGTCCCAGCTACTTAGAAGGTGGCGCACACCTGTAGCCCCAGCTACTCGGAAGGCTGAGACAGGAGAATTGCTTGAACCCAGGAGGCAGAGGTTGCAGTGAGTTGAGATTGTGCCATTGCACTCCAGCCTGGTGACAGAGTGAGACTCCATCTCAAAAA
>NW_022437006.1:631319-638921 GCF_009761245.1 Sapajus apella
TATATATATATATATACATATATATATATATGTATATATGTATATATTCAAGAATGTCAATTTTAGTTTTGTCAAAGCCAAAATATAGAAACAACTCAACTATGATCCAACTCAAATAGAATATCCATATAGTGATACCCAAGAAACTAGAATATTAGTTGCCTCTGGAGAAGCAAACTGGATGGCTCAGATGCAAAATTGGGAGTGTGATTAATTTTTCCTTTTATTCTTTTGACCATGCCTGGGTTCTACCAGTTAAAAGGAATATAATTTATTAATAAGAACATGAAGAGTTGGCCGGGTGCAGTAGCTCACACTTCTAATCCCAGCAATTTGGGAGGCCGAGGCGGGCGGATCATGAGGTCAGGAGTTCGAGACCAACCTGTCCAGTATGGTGAAACCCCATTTCTATTAAAAAATATAAAAAGTAGCCAGGTGTGGTGGCACATGCTTGTAGTCCTAGCTACTTGGGAGGCTAAGGCAGGAGAATCGCTTGAACCCAGGAGGCGGAGGTTGCAGTGAGCCGAGATCATGCCAGTGCACTCCAGTCTGGGCTGCAGACTGAGACTCTGTGTTAAAAAAAAAAAAAAAAAAAAAAAAAAAAAAAAACAAAAAAAACAAGAAGAGTTGATTAGTATAAATCACATATTTTGAGTATAGGAATAAATATGGGAGATATGCTGTCCCATCTATCAAAATATAAAGCTATCAAAACATTGTTGGCAGGGCGGGGTGGCATATGCCTACAATCCCAGCACTTTGGGAGGTTTGGGGAGGTCGGCTTGAGCCCAGAGTTTGAGACCAGCCTGGGCAACATAATGAGACTCTGTCTTAAAAAAAGAAGAAAAAAAAACATTGTCATATTAAAGCAGTGATAAATTGGCCACTGAAAGAGAATAAGGTCCAGAAATAGACTCAAGTACATATATACACTACATAGCAACCTAAAGTTTCATTTCAAATTGTGGGGAAAGATGAACTATTTAACAGGTGCTGTTTGATCACCAGTGGTCAATGAAAAAGGAAAACAATAATAAAAATAAAAACAGGTGCTGTTTTGTTTGTTTTCAAGAAAAATAAAAGTCCTTACAACATATCAAACAATAAATACTTTTGGTGGCAGGCAGGGGGATTTAAAAATTTAAGGCTAAACAAAGGTATAAAGCTAACAGAAAAAACATTTCAGAAAATACTTTCGTAACTTCCAAATGAGACAGTATGTGTGTATAAATATATATCTTAAATATGCATACCATATGCATATATAAAGAAAATGTGTACCAATTCCGTAAAGTGGTAAATGATCATTGCTTGACTTTTGATACCATGCCAGAGCATTTTCTAAGTCCACTTGTCCGAATGTCACACTCTTGAGAAATGATCAGTATCCATATGGAATTGGTTCTAGGATCCACCCTTAGATACCAAAATCCACGGATGCTTAAGACTCTTCCATAAAATGACATACTGTTTGTGTATAACCTACTCACATCCTCCCATACACTTTAAATCACCTAAATCACCTCTAGATTACTATACCTAATGCAATGAAAATGCTATGTAAATGGTTGTAATAGTGTATTGTTTACGGAATAGTGACAAGAAAAACAGTCTGTACGTGTTCAGTGCAGATGCAATCATTCTTTTTTTTTTTTTTTTTTTTTTTTTTTTTAAAGAGACAGGGTATCACTCTGTCACCCCGGCTGGAGTACAGTGGTACAATCATAGCTCACTGCAGCCTCAAACTCCTGGGCTCAAGCAGTCCTCCCACCTCAGCTTTCTGAGTAGCTGAGACTACAGGTCCACACCACAGTGTTCGGCCTCTTTTTTTGTTTCTTTTGTGTGTGGGTTTTTTTTTTGTTTGTTTGTTTGTTTTGAGACGGAGTTTTGTTCCTATTGTCCAGGCTTGCCTTCTCAGCTTACTTCAACCTCCGCCTCCTGTGTTCAAGCGATTCTCCTGCCTCAGCCTCTTGAGTAGCTGGGATTACAGGCATGCGCCACCAGACCCAGCTAATTTCCGTATTTTTAGTAGAGATGGAGTTTCACCATGTTAGGCTGGTCTCAAACTCCTGACCTCAGATGATCTGCTCGCATTGGCCTCCCAAAGTGCTGGGATTACAGGCGTGAGCCACGTGCTGGCCTTTTTTTTTTTTTTTTTGGAACAAGGTCTTGCTTTTTAGCCCCAGGCTGGAGTGCAATGGCGTAATCTCGGCTCACTGCAACCTCCGCCTCCCGGGTTCAGGTGATTCTCCTGCCTCAGCCTCCTGAGTAGCTGAGACTACAGGCACACGCCACCATACCCGGCTAATTTCTGCATTTTTAGTAGAGATGGGGTTTCACCATGTTGGTCAGGCTGGTCTTGAACTCCTGATCTCATGATCCACCCACCTCAGCCTCCCAAAGTGCTGGGATTACAGGCATGAACCACCATGGTCGGCCTCAGCTGGTTTATCTATTTGGACAACATTCCTTTTTATCCTAAACATTGTCAGAGAGGAAAAATTTTCCTCTACCCTCTTATGTTTGGCAATTGGAGGCCTCCAAATTAAACTAACAAAAGACATATTAACAGGAGAAAAGGCATACCATTTTTATTAACATTGGCATGCAGAAGAGTTCTCAGGAAAGAAGCAGTTAGACTTGGGGTTTTATGTACCTTTTTAACAAAGGAAAGAGGGTTTGGGCTTCAAGGAACAAATTATGGGGCACTGACTAGGAAATGTATGGGGGTATTAATAGAAGATAAGGGCTATTTTAGAAAGATCTGTTTAAGCAAACTCATCTTAGTGTTAATTCCCATGTTTGATAAGAATCACTCTTCTCTCCCTGGTACTGGGTGGGTGGAGTAGAACCTTCCTCAATGGTAAATTTATGCCCTGCTTTTAGGATCTGTCACCCAGACTGGAGTGCAGTGGCATGATCATAGCTCCCTGCAGCTTTGACCTCCAGGGCTCAAGTTATCCTCCTGCCTTAGCCTCCTGAGTAGCTGGGACCTCAGGTGAGCACCACCACACTCAGCTAATTTAAAAAAAGTTTATTTAGTAGAGGCCAGGCAAGGGGGCTTACGCCTGTAATCCCAGCATTTTGTGAGGCCGAGGTGGGTGAATCACTTGCAGTCAGGAGTTTGAGACCAGCCTGGCCAACATGGTGAAACCCCGTCTCTACTAAAAATACAAAAAATTAGCCGGATGTCGTGGCATGTGCCTGTAATCCCAGCTACTCAGGAGGCTGAGGCAGGAGAATCACTTGAACCCGGGAGGCGGAGGTTGCAGTGAGCCGACATTGCGCCATTGCACTTCGTCTGGGCAACAAGAATGAAACTCAGTCTCAAAAAAAAATTTTTTTAGTAGAGATGTTCCCGGACTAAACTGGGTCTGACTTTATGTTCTCACGGCCCAATAACAAGATGCAGATGGACTGGGAAAGAAGGAAGTTTATTTCTGTAACCAGATACAGAGAGAAGGTTGGAGATAATTCGCCAGACCAACTCAAGGTATTACAATTCTTCCCATGCTTATATATGTTTGGACTATATGCCTTCATGCAATATCACATTCACCTCAGTTTATAAGTAATTTTTCTCCAACTAGAAGGTCAGAGGCCAAAAATGTCCTCTAAATCTACCTAATTCATGAGAGTCCTGATAGCAAGGTGATTAAGAAATGTCTCCTAAATTTACTTAAGGAGGATCCTAGCACCAGAGTGATTCCTTCTATTTTATCTTACCTATGGTTTGGTCCTAAGTGTTGCTCCAGACACTCCCCTGCAAAACAAGTCTATTCAAGGACTGTTTCAGTTACCTTGACTCGCCCCCGATGTTGACTTGAGACAGATCCCGGTACAAGGAATGTAAGGCTGTCTCCATTATCTTGACTTGCTCCAGGTTTCAGGGAAGCCTGTGCAAGGCACTTACTGAACATATGTTTCATTTCTGGTTCTGATGTTCAGGCATTGATTTTCCCTAGACTTAATTGTTAGCCTAATGGTAAGGCAAGGACTGTGGAAGTTTGTCTATGTAACTGGAGTGCTATGGAGCCCTGTTTGTGTGACCGTCAGGGAGAATTGGCCTGCCACAGAGATGAAGCCTCATTATGTTGCCCAGGTTGGTCTGGAGCTCCTGGGCTCAAGTGATCCTCCCTGATTGGCCTCCCCAAGTGTTTGAATTACAGACATGAGTCACCACTCCCAGCCACCTGCATCTTCTGACTCTCAATTGCCTTCAGCTCAAAATTTTCCTGTGACAATGTGTCATATTTTGGGGTGGCATATTCAGATCCCCTTCAAACAAAGATGAATAAAGTCAAAACACCTATGGGATAAACATTCCTCATTCTGAAGGCACCAGGTAAAGATTGTGCTCGTTGGGGAGACAAGTTGGAAACTGCCATTGCAAAATTATAACAGAAAATTATGACAGCAAAAGAGATCTGATCTCACCAACTCCATCTTGCTGCAAGCTGTCCACATTGACTTGACTCTTGGGTATAGGCAGAACTCAGAGAGGAACTCAGTTTATAGTGTAACTTTCCCAAAACAAACCACCTTCCTGCCTTTGTAGGACTGAAAAATCAGCCACAGTATTAGAAATTATGGTTTAGGATTTATGCAGCTGGAGGCTTCAAGATTCTGACTGTCCCCAAATTTCTCCTGGGGATAACTTCACTATTGTAAAACCTAAGAATAGTGCTTGAGATATTTTGCAGACCCTACACTTAATGGATCAGCTGGCACCACTCAGGTCGATAAACTGGCTCATCTGATCTTGTGGCCTCCCACCCAGGACCTGACTGAAGCAAAAGGACAGCTTCAACTACCTATGATTTCATCTCTGACCCAACCAATCAGCACTCCCAACTCACTGGCTTCCCCACCCACCAAATTATCCTTAAAAACTCTGATCACGAATACTTGAATGCTTGTGGAGACTGATGTGAGTAATAATAAAACTCTGATCTCCCACACAGTGGGAGATCATGCATAACTCTCGGGCTGGGCACCATGGCTCCTGCCTGTAATCTCAGAACTTTGGGAGGCTGAGGCAGGTGGACTGCTTGAGCTTAAGAGGCTGGGCAACATGGTGAAACCCCATCTCTACTAAAAATACAAAAATTAGCGGGGGTGTGGTGGTGTGCACCCGTGGTCCCAGCTACTCAGGAGGCTTGCGTGGGAGGATCGCTTGAAACTGGGAGACGGAGGCTGGGGAGAGGAGGCTGCAATGAGTCGAGATCACGCCACTGCACTCCAGCCTGGGTGACCGAGTGAGACCCTGTCTGTCTAGACAGCGAGGAAGGTGAACCCATTGGGTGGTTACAAGATGCCACAGAGTTTATAAAGTAGAAATTCTCTTACTGCACAGCTTCCCATAGTCTAGCAATATGCCCTTGGGAAAATGTATTCATCTCTTTGAGCTCAGTGACTTCACCTCTACAATGGAGTTCTGGTGAAGATCAAGTGAGACAAGGCACACTTAGCAAAATGCCTGACACATGGCAAAAATTTTATATTCATCTTCAGATGTTTATTCCGTAAGTGTAGGGACACCTACAATTTTGAATCTGGCATTTACTTTCTGGGTCCACAAGGTGGCGTAGTTTTAAGGTCAAGAATTTCCCAGCGCCATGCCCCCCTCCCATCTCTCTCCATCCAGGAGATTTAATGGTTTATGTTTAAATTTCACGGGCTCGGGAAGAAACTAAGAGTCAGTCACTCCAGCGGAAGTTCTAACCTTTGATTGGCCTGGGGTCTTAGAGAAGGTGGGGAATCCTCCCAGGTTAAAAGTCCCCTTCTTCCACACCCCTTTGGACTCCACGTTTAGGTCCCCTTCCATGAACACTCCTTTCATGGAAGCCGTCTTTCTCTCTCCTGGATTTCCCCTCTGGAGTCCCCTTCCACACTCTCTCGTGGACCCCTGTCTTCCCATCCTGAACTCCATCTCTCTCTATTCCCTTCCACTCAGGGTGGAAGCTGCGTTCCTCTCCTGGATTACATCTGTCTGGATTCTCTCACTCAGTGTGAGAGTTAGCTGTTTCTTTCTCTCTCCTCCCGTTTCTCTCTCTCTCAATCATTTTCTACAAACACTTTTGAATCTGGCATTTACTACGCACTGCGCCATTGTCCCCTCTCTCATTCTTGAGAGGGCAGGAGACCAAGAACCTCGAGAAACATACTCTCAGGTGAGCTGAGGGCACCCTGAACCCCAATATTACACAGAGTTTGACCAGGGAAACTGAAACACTCACTGTGAGAAACAGAGTAAAGTTTATGATAGAGATTATAGAGAGTTTATCATAGGGATTAGAGTTTAGGTAGCTGTGGGAGCTGGTCTACACAAGGCTGTCGCCTTTGGGTTGTGTAGGGTCTGAAGTCACCCAGGCTGGCAGTCAGGAGGGCTGGATGTAAAGCAGGGAAGATCAAGACCTGGAATCCATAAAGATAGACTAGAAACCACAAGACAAGCAATGACATGGGGTGACCTGCAGGAGAAACTGGTGCCCTTTGCCACAGAACCACCCAAGCACCTGGCCCAGGACTAAGAAAAGCTGAAGGAGGAGATATGGCAGGAGTGTGAGGAACCGTGGATACTACCGTGTAGGGAAAACTCTCCCTAACCATGTTCTCTACTCTCACACCACAGCAGTCAATACAGGAGACTTCTGTGGGCATGTGTGTGGGGTTTTTTTTTCCCCTACATACCAAGCGGTGAAGATCATGTGGATACCCTCTAATTCTGACACTATCTACCCGGAGATAGTGGAGATAGTGGCAGATGCTACGAGTTGAGGGCTCAGGACCCAAGACTGACCCCCCCACACTCACACACCTGTCACGAGTCTGCGCCTCTGGAACTTCTGACCAACTGGCTTCAAGTTGAGGTTCCCATTACCCTATCTTTGGGTTCAATTAATTTGCTGGAGTGACTCACAGAACTCAGGGAAACACTTAGTGATGTTTACCTGTTGGTTTTTTTAAAAATTTTATAAAAACATTTAAATTTTTAAAAATAGCAATAATTACGCCTCAGATTAACCTCATTGGCTACGATACTGCCACTGCACAAAGCTATCTTTTTGGGGTTTTGTTTTTTTTTTTTTTGGGACAGTTTCACTCTTGTTGCCCAGGCTGGAGTGCAATGGCCTGATCTCAGCCCACCGCAATCTCCGCCTCCCAGGTTCAAGCGATTCTCCTGCCTCAGCCTCCTGAGTAGCTGGGACTACAGCCATGTGCCAACATGCCTGGCTAATTTTGTATTTTTTTAGTAGACACAGGCTTTCTCCATGTTGGTCAGTCAAGAAGAAAGGAAAGAAAAGGCTAGGTGCAGTGGTTCATGCCTCTAATCCTAGCACTTTGGGAGGCCAACGCCGGTGGATCTTTATGAGCTCAGGAGTTCAAGACCAGCCTGGGCAACCCAGTGAAACCCCGTCTATCCAAAACATACAAAAATTAGCTGGACAGGGCAGCATGCATTATGATCCCAGGCTACTCAGGAGGCTGAGGTGGGAGGATTGCTTGAACCTGGGAGGCAGGGAGACAGAGGTTGCATTGAGTGAAGACCATGTCATGCCACTGCACTCCAGCCTGGGAGACAGAGCAAGACCCTGTCTA
>NW_022437006.1:639321-652575 GCF_009761245.1 Sapajus apella
CTGGCGACAGAGCGAGACTCCATCTCAAAAAAAAAAATTAAATTAAAATTTTATAAAAAGGAAAGAAAGAGAGAGAAAGAAAAACAGAGGTAGCTGACTTGTCCTTTCCTATCTGTTAAAATCCATAAAAATTCCTTTGAGGAGGATGCCTTCTTTGTACCAGGGTGAGAAAATAACCCCTGTCTCCAGAGACTGTAACTGATGCTCCAACAGGCCTGTATAAATAAACAGACTAAAGTAACCCTTATCTTCCGCTGGCTTTACACTTCTCCATAAATCTCCTAGTGACTGCCCTGGAATTTACTGCTCCAGCCCAGACCCCTTTGCCTTGTCATTTCTTCACAAATCTATCATTCTTCGTCTGAAAAGTAAAAAATCTTCCTACTTTTTTCATTTCTTTGAGTCTTCACTGTCTTGTGAGGGTCTCCATGTACATGCAAATATTAATAAAATGTGTATGCTCTTCTCTTGTTAATGTCTTGTGTCAATTTGATTTCTGGGCCCAGCAGAAAGTCCTATTTAAGAACTAAGATGAGTGGAGGAAACTGCTAGGCTCTCCTACAATAGTTCAGAAAACAGCAAGTATGGTGGTGGTGCCGACAGTCCTAGCTACTGCGGATGCTGAGGTCAGGGTCGCTTGAGCCCTGGAGTTTGAGGTTGTAGGGAGCTGTGATTGCACCACTGCACTCCAGCCTGGGCAACAGAGCCAGACCCTGACTCTTAAAAAAAAAGGATTTTTTGGGACTCAAAAGATGTAATTTTAATGAATAATATATCACACTAAATAGAGATTTGTTCAAAATAAAAACTGTCAAACTCTTGTGCAGATTTGGCCGGAGGTATGGTTGGATCCAAGCAAATCTCAATGGATTGTGACAGCGTGTGCAGCTTGATAGCTTCCTTGATTCTCACGTAGCGCCCATCCACAGACGGCTTTTTTTTTTTTTTTTTTAGTCGGGGTTTCGCTCTTGTTACCCAGGCTGGAGTGCAATGGCGCGATCTCGGCTCACCGCAACCTCCGCCTCCTGGGTTCAGGCAATTCTCCTGCCTCAGCCTCCTGAGTAGTATAGCCACCCAAGTAGCTGGGATTATAGACACTCGCCACCACACCCAGCTAATTTTTGTATTTTTAGTAGAGACTGGGTTGTGCCATGTTGGCCAAGCTGGTCTCGAACTCCTGACTTCAGGTGATCCACCCGCCTTGGCCTCCCAAAGTGCTGGGATTACAGGAGCGAGCCACCATGCCCACCACAGACAGCTTTTATTTTTTTTATTATTTATTTTTTTTTTTTTGAGCGGAGCCTCGCTCAGGCTGGAGTGCCACTCAGGATGGAGTGCAATGGCCCGATCTCGGCTCACTGCAACCTCCACCCCCCTTCAAGGGATTCTCCTGCCTCAGCCTCCCGAGTAGGTGGGACAACAGGCGCGCACCAACATGCCCAGCTAACTTTTGTATTTTTAGTAGAGACGTGGTTTCACCACGTTGAGTAGTCTCGATCTCTTGACCAGATCCGCTCACCTCGGCCTCCCAAAGTGCTGGGATTACAGGCGTTAGCCACCGCGCCCAGCCGCAGAGATTTATTTTTAATGAAAGTATACCCCACAGGGTAGAAGCCAGCTGGAGAAAGCAGCTCATGAGCATTGGTTACAGCATTTTCTGGGGTCTAAATACCCTCTAGAGGTTTCCCATTAGTTCACTCTATGCAAATGAAGTAGGGGACCGTGACCAATCTGATCCGTTGCGGGAGGGGACCAATCAGAGGTACTCTCATTTTCCAGCTGCCACTCAGCAACGGCCACGCAGAAAAAGGACAGGTTGAAAAGGGAGTAGTCGCTGATACCAGTCAGCATGAATCGACTTTAGGTTCCCAGCTTCCACACCCTGTTCTCCTGCCTCATTTCTACCCTGAGAGACATGATTCCCATACATCTTTATGGGAGGCAAAGAGACTGGTGGTCTTTCTTCTATAACTGCGTCATGCTGACTTGAGGTGCATTCCCTACCTATTGGGGATCATAGAACTCTTGCCCTGCTCTGTCTAGTGGAGACAGAGTAGTTTTTGTTTTGTTTAGAGATGGAGTCTCGCTCTGTTGCCCAGGCTGGAGTGCAGTGGTGAAGTTTCCACTCACTGCAACCTCTGCCTCCCAGGTTAAAACAATTCTTCTGCCTCAGCCTCCAGAGTAGCTAGCTGGGACTACAAGCACATGCCACCACACCCGGCTAATGCTTGTATTTTTAGCAGAGACAGGGTTTCACCATGTTGGCCAGGATAGTCTCGATCTCCTGACCTCATAATCCACCTGCCTCGGCCTCCCAAAGAGCTGGGATTACAGGCATGAGCCACTGAACCCCGCCAACAGAGTACTTTCTTGATGGCCAAAGGTGCTATCTTCTTTTGGAACTGGCTGGAAACCCTGTCACATGATCATCTGAAGCTTGATGGTCTCTAGGAGAGAGGAAATGAATTTGGCTAAAAGATTTAATGGAAATTTCAGGGGGTGAATATGTATGCTGTCAGGAATATTTATTATATGAATGGATTAAAACGTTCTGTTTACTACAAAGGAAGTGATTCTAACCATTTGAAAGATAGATATTAATCTGCAAAAAAAATATATAAAAACATGGCTACTATTCTGCAGGCCATAGTGACTCTTCATCAAAAACACCAAGGAATTAATTCAAGAAAGATGTTCAGGAAAAAAAGAGTAAAAGAAAGCAAAACACCAAGGAAAGTTGGTAGGCCTTTACTTCTCTTTTGGCTGCCTTCTAAAAGGTACTTCAGAGCTTCCACGGGTCCACAGCTGTAGTGGCTAATGGGAACTTCGCGTTCCAGGTCTGGGGCTTTAGGTATCACACTTGATCATTGAAAGATGTATCCAATGATCTAATCCCAGTACTTTGACCACAGAAGGTGTGGCCAGTACCACTGAAAATGGTCCCATCCATTTGGGTTGCAATTGTTGAGCAGGCAATCCCTCCTTTCATGTTTTAACAGGTACCTTATCTCCTGGCCTGATTTTGGGTTGCTGGTTAGTTCCCAGTATAGGAAGCCATTGAGTTCCAAATTTTTGTAAAGCCTGCTGAAAGTGACAGGTTAGCCAGGTATTTTACTAAACTGGCTGTTTCTCGATCAGTAATTACATCATTAGTTAAGAATGGCCTTCCATATATCATTTGGTATGGGCTTATATTAATTTCTGCTCTAAGGGTATAACAGATCCTCAAGAGGGCTACAGGCAGTAAGCTGACCCAAGTTTCTAATGTTTCCTCACATAGCTAACACTCGTTTTAGAGTTTGGTTAGCCCTTTCTACTTTCCTGGAGGATTGAGGACTTCATGTGGAATGTAAATAGTATTTGATTCTGTGATGGTTAATATCGAGTGTCAAGGTGACTGAAGGATGCAAAGTATTGTTCCTGGATGTGTCTGTGAGGGTGTTACCAAAGGAGATTAACATTCCAGTCACTGGACTGGAAAAGGCAGACCCACCCTCAATCTGGGTGGGCACCATCGCGGCCAGAATAAAAGCAGGCAGAAGAATGTGGAGGGATTAGACTGGCTTAGTCTCCCAGTTTACATCTTTCTACCATGTTGGATGCTTCCTGCCCTTGAACACTGGACTCCAACCAAATTCTTCAGCTTTGGGACTCGGACTGGCTTCCTTGCTCCTCAGCGTGTAGACAGACTATTGTGGGACCTCACCTTGTGATCGTGTGAGTCAATACTCCCTAATAAACTCCCCTATATATGTACATCTACCCTATTAGTTCTGTCCCTCTAGAGAACCCTGACTAATACAAATTTTCAGAGCCTTAGCAACCCGTTGAGTTATTTGGGAGATAAAGGGCAGGCTGTTATCACTTTGAAGATTCTGAGGTAACCCAAACCAAGGGATTATTTCTTTTAAGAGAACAGTTATAACCTCATTAGCCTTCTCTGTTCTGGTAGGGTAAGCTTCAACCCAACCAGTAAAGGTATCTATTAGGACTAACAAAAATTTGTATTCTGGCCAGGCACGGTGGCTCACACCTGTAATCCCAGCACTTTGGGAGGTGGAGGCAGGTGGATCACCAGGTCAGGAGATGGAGACCTTCCTGGCCAACATGGTGAAACCCTGTCTTCACTTAAAAAAAAACAAAAATTAGCAGGGGGTTGTGGTACATACCTCTAATCCCAGCTACTTGGGAGGCTGATGCAGGAGAATGGCTTGAACCCAGGAGGTGGAGATTTCAGTGAGCCAAGTTCGCGCCACTGCACTCCAGCCTGGTGACAGAGCAAGACTCAGTGACAAAAAAAAAACCTTGTGTCCTCTGCAAGCTTCATATGGGTGAAGTCTAATTGCCAGTCTTCCCCTAGGTAAGTTTCTCTCCCCTGGACTAGTTCTATTAGAGGAGGCATTTTGTTTCCTGGGTTAGGTGCACCCAGTGAGCAGACTTGACGGACCTTCTAAGTTAGGCCCAGTGTTAAGCATGGCTGGGGAGGCGTCTGTCCCCACAAGGAAGGAGTCATGCAGGGTTTTTACAATTCTCCACTGGGCGGTTTGGGGGAGATATGCTTTTCATCCCATATACCACCAGGATCCTTGTTTTTGTCCTGCAGTCCTTTATTAACTGTACCTCCCGCAGTGTGTATTCAGGTTCTATTGGGGACTGTAGAAAGGAAGCAGTACTAGGATCTGTTGGGATTGCACCCTGAGGGCGCGGCTTTGAGTTCTCTATCAGCCCTTCTGTTCCTTTGTGCTATAGAGGTTAAGTCCCCTTGATGCTCCCTGCAGTGGATTATAGCCATGGCCTTTGGCAGCTGTATTGTTTCTATTAACTGAAGAATGTCACACCCATGCTTTATAGGGGAGTGTTTGCTAGTTAGTAGTAGTCCCCTTTCGTTCCAGATTGTAGCAGGAGCATGAACCATGAGGAAGGCATGTTTTGAATCTGTATAGATGTTAAGCTTTTTCCTTTATCCCAACATTAATGCTCCATTAAGAGCAATGATTTCAGCCTTTGGTACTGATGTGCCAAGGGGCAGTGGCTGGGCCTCAATAATAGTTTTGCAATCACTGTTGCATATCCAGCTCTGCACTCCCAATTAGACAAAAAACTACTGCCATCTGTGAACTAGTCATCCTCAGAATCTGGTTTTTTTTTAGACAGAGTCTCACTCTGTCACCAGGCTGGAGTGCAGTGGCATGATCTCAGCTCACTGCAACCTCCAACTCCCTGGTTCAAGTGATTCTCCTGCCCCAGCCTCCTGAGTAGCTAGGGACTACAGGCATTTGCGACCACACCCAGGTAACTTTTGTATTTTTGGTAGAGTCAGGGTTTCACCATGTTGGCCAGGAAGGTCTCCATCTCCTGACCTGGTGATCCACCTGCCTCCACCTCCCAAAGTGCTGGGATTAGATGTGTGAGCCACTGCACCTGGTTGTGTCCCTTTATCTCTAAAACTGACTTTACCACCAGACATGGGTGGCTCACGCTTATAATCCCAGTACTTTTGGAAGGCTGAGGTGGTGGATCAACCGAGATCGTGACTTCAAGACCAGCCTGACCGACATGGAGAAACCCTACAAAATTAGCCAGGCGTGGTGGCATATGCCTATAATCCCTGTGGGAGGCTGAGGCAGGAGAATCGCTTGAACCCAGGAGGCGGAGATTGCGGTGAGCCAGGATCGCACCATTGCACTCCAGCCTGGGCAACAAGAGCAAAACTCCACCTCAAAAAAAAAAAGAAAAAAAGATGACTTTACCTGATGGGGGGTTAGAACTTCCAGCAGTTGGCCCAGGGTGATTCTAGTGGCTTCCTCCACTAACACAACACACAGTGGCTACTATTGCCTGCAGGTAACTTTGCCACCCTGAGGCCACTCTGTCCAATTTCTTTGAAAAGTAGGCAGTTGGTCTGGGTTCTGATCCTAATTTCTGGACTAGCACTCCCACAGCTATGCCCCTCTTCTCTGCTACATATAAGGAGAAGGACTTAGTTAGGTCTTGTATGTCAAGAGGGGGAGCCTGGGTAGGGTCTGTTTTAGCTTGGTGAAGGCTTCTCTCATTTCTGGGGCCCATTCTATTAGCTCATTTTCAGGTGTACCACCACGCCCAGCTAATTTTTGAATTTTTAGTAGAGATGGGGTTTTACCATGTTGGCCAGGCTGGCCTTGAACTCCTCACCTCAGGTGATCCTCTTGCCTCGGCCTCCCAAAGGTCTGGGATTACAGGAGTGAGCCACTATGCCTGGCTGGGTATTATTTTCGATTGGGAAAATAGCTGAGGTCTTCAAGCTGTATTTTGACTGGCACTCCTGTTTTAGCCTTCCCCGGTTTCCCAGTGTACCATGCTAGCAGGTTAGCCTGTTTATTGTCTGGGGCAGTGTATTTTTGACTTAGCAATTTCACTAGGTGATGCTTAAATTGTAGATGCTTAAATTGTAGGCCCTGTTTTAACCATAATATCTCTTCTCAACAAGAAGACTGGGCAGCTTGGTACTACTAGAAATTCTGGTTGGAAGATTTGATTCTCAAATTGACAAATCAAAGGAGGAGTAAGGAGTCTTGTTTGTAACTTTCCTTCCATTCCCATAATGCTTGTGGACTAGAAGGAAAGTTTCCCTGCACAAATGGTAAGGACAGACTAATTTGCCCCTGTATCAAAAAGAAACTGAATCTGGGTGCCCATGACGTCCAGAGTTACCCAGGGTTCCTCAGCAGTAATTACAATGTTCCTGGACAGGAGCAGTGAGGAAGACCCCAGGGTCCTTCAGTCTTCATCTAATTCCTCTGTTTGTACTGCTAAATTTTTGACTGACAGTCCCTCGGTGGAAGCAGGGCCAGTCAATCCTCCAGTACCAGGGGTCATAACTGGTGCCCTCACATTGTCAGCAAGGGTCTGTTTTTTGAGACTCTGTCTCAAAAAAAAAAAAAAAAAGAATAAAAAAATAAAAATGCGGCTGGGTGCGGTGGCTCACGATTGTAATCCAAGCACTTTGGAGGCCAAGGCGGGTGGATCACCTGAGGTCAGGAGTTGAAGACCAGCCTGACCAACATGGTGAAACCCCATCTTTAAAAAATATATATTAATTTAAAAAAATTAAAAATGCTAACTATTGAATACCTGGAAACTTTTAACCATTCATTGTAAGATGCCAAACATGGATTATCTTATTTGCATCCAAAGTTTACCAGAACAGCCACTAAAGTTCTAGAATGTCCTTAGTAAAATTCTGCCACGGCATCCAATGTTTAATTCTATTTGACCCACAACATTGAGCTCATATTCAAATAATAAGAACAAAGAAGAAATAAATACACAGGCCCTGAAAATCTCTTGGAACTATGAGCCCAGGTTATCTGTGACAACCCTGAGTAGTAAAAACACAAATCACATCAAGAGGCTTATACCAAGTACAATAAAGATAATAAAGGCTTAAGCAAGGCCAGGCGCGGTGGCTCACACCTATAATCCCAGCGCTTTGGGAGGCTGAGGTGGGCAGATCACCTGAGGCCAGGAGTTTGAGACTAGCCTGGCCAACATAGTGAGACCCTGTCTCTATTACAATGCAACAATTAGCTGGGAGTGATCACCCACACCTGTAGTCCCAGCTACTCAGGAGACTGAGGTAGGAGAATTGCTTGAACCTGGGAGGTGGAAGTTGCAGTGAGCTGAGATTGTGCCAGTGCACTCTAGCCTGGGCAACAGAGTGAGACGCCATCTCAAAAAAAAAAAAAGGCTTAAGTGGGTGAAGCACAGTGGCTCACACCTGTAATCAATAGCACTTTGAGAGGCTAAGGTGGGTGGATCACCTAAGCCCAGGAGTTCAAGACCAACCTGGGCAACATGGTGAAATTGCATCTCTACAAAAAAATACAAGAAGGCGTGCTGGCACATGCCTGTAGTCCCAGCTACCCTGGGGGGTGAGGTGGGAGGATGAGGCTGCAGTGAGCCGTAATTTTACCACTGCACTCCAACCTGGCAACACAGTGAGACCTCATCTCAAAAAAAAAAAAAAAAGTGCTGAAGTGATTATACAAAGTTGAGAGAGCGTTTGAAGCAGGGCTCATTCAGCTGAGCAGTCCCTGTGACTTGTAAAGGAGAAATAAAAACATCTCAGGACCCCCAAACTTGTTATGCCAAAGGGAAAGTTAAGCCCAGAGACTGAATCATGCAGCACTGCTATCTTGTTCCCAAATAGATAGGTATTACTTTACAACCTGGTGTCAAAGCATCACACATTACCCAGACCCTCACAGAAAGGCAGCATGCTTCGTATATCTCCAGATGATGGCCCTGACAAATATTTCCTAAGTAAACTCTTTGCTGGCCTCAAAACCTTTCAAGATGTACATCTTCCCATAAAACAAGAACATGTCCATTGCAACTTTAGGTCTGCCATCTAAGTCTAGCTCCTAAACTAAAGTTTGCTAGAGTCACGTTGATAATGTCAATTGCAAGCTTATCTTCCCAGGTGCAGAACAAATCACTCCTCCACCTACCCTGAGACGTCTGCATAACTGATTCTTCCTCTACTCCATTTTTCTCTGAATATTCACCTTATCTTACATAAAATGTAGATTTACTTAGCTCTAATTAATTAATAGCCCCACAAAAGTATAACCACTTGCCTCACTGTCCTACCCCCTCCTTCCCACATGCCTTCTCCTGTTTAAACAAATGTGTAAATACTGTTATTAGTCCATTTTCACATTTCTATAAAGAACTGCCCGAGACTGGGTAATTTATACAGACAAGAGGTTTAATTGACTCAGTTCCACATGACCGGTGACTGCGTCAGGAAATTTATAATCATGGCAGAAGAAAAAGGAGAAGCAAGGAACCTTCTTCACTAGGTGGCAGGAAGGAGAGGTGCTGGGTAAAGTGGGAAGAGTCCCTTATAAAACCATCAGATCTCAGGGGAACTCACTATCGCCAGAACGGCCTGAGGGAAGCCACTCCCATAATCCAATTACCTCCACCTGGTCTCTCCCTTAACACATGGGGATTACAGGAATTATAATTCAAGATGAGATATGAGTGGGGACACAGAGCCTAACCACATCAAATACAGAGCCTCCTATTAAATCTCTTTTTCTTCTTTTTTTTTTGAGACAGAGTCTTGCTCTGTCACCCAGGCTAGTGTGCAGTGGCACAGTCTCGGCTCACTGTAACCTCCACCTCCCGGGTTCAAGTGATTCTCCTGCCTCAGCCTCCGGAATAGCTGGGATTACAGGCATGTATCACCATGCGTGGCTAATTATTGTATTTTTAGTGGAGACAGAGTTTTGCCATGTTGGCCAGGCTGCTCTCGAACTCCTACCTCAGGTGATCCTCCTGCCTCTGCCTCTCAAGTGCTGAGATTACTGGCATGAGCCACCATGCCCGGCTTTAGAAACCAGTTTAGAGAGCACAGGCCACAGACATTTCTGTGACTCATAGTTTTCCTTGGTGCGCCCTCAGGCTCTGGCTCAACAAGTCTCAATTGATTGACACTCTGGCCTCCGTCTCTCATTTGAGGCTAAGAGACTGGAGGGCACATGCCAAGGGATCACAGGCATATCCTGTTCTCCTTCATACAAGCCCAGGCTGAGCAGAAGAGAGTTCAGTCCTGAATCAAACTGAGGCACCACACTTTTAGAAAATGGACCAGATCACTGTTAGTATAAACCTTTATCAGAGAATGCTGGGTCTGCTAAGGCTTCAGATGAACACTCTAACTTGTGAAAGGATGCAACCTTAGCAGGAAGGGTCTGTTAAAGGTTAGCTTGTTAACGGAGGAGTTGGTCAAAGATGGATCCTTGGAAAAGAGGGAAATTGTTTTTGTGGATTGGTAGCCATTGTTTGACCAAGAGGTATGGGGGACAGTAGGTAGGGGGTAAGGTCATGTGCAAGAAGGGATTAGGAGGACCAGCTGGGGCTGCTGGCTTAGGGACAAGGACATGAGAGGACCAGTGTAGAATTTTTTTTTTTGAGACAGGGTCTCGCTCTATTGCCCAGGCTGGAGTACAGTGGCACAATCATAGGACACTACAGCCTCAACCTCCCAGGCTCAAGCAATCCTCCTGCCTCATCCACCCAAGTAGCTCCTTATAAGAATCTAATGCCTGTTGATCTGCAGTGGAACAGTTTCATACCCAAACTATCCTCCCCCTCACCCCACCCCCTACCCCCATCCATGGAAAAACTGGTGTCTTCCACAAAACTGGTCCCTGGTGCCAAAAAGGTTGAGGACTGTTGTCCTACCTCATTCTGGACTTCACATTAATGTGGAAATTTTGCCCAGGATTTTGTCAGCACGTTGTCAGCAACCGTCCCTATTTTCGAAACGGACCCTATTTTTGTTAGTAACCGCCTCTTTCTGCTTCTGTGCCTCAGTTTATTGCTTACTAACTGGAAACCCTTAAGAGAAACTGCCTCGTTGTCTAAAAGCTGCTGTGTTGTCTAAAGTCCTGAGTTGCTTCCTCTGCCCCTTCACCTATAAAAACTATGTACTTTTCTTAGCTGGGGTCCAGACTTTTGGGTGTGAACCCTTCTGGGCCCGCCGGTGTAATAAACTGTGTTCCTCCAATCCCCTGAGTGCCACTTAAGATTTTCCAGAACAATATAAGCTATCTCTTTCATATCCAGAGTTTTGATCAACTTTTTAAATAAACTTACTTCTCTCTCAGTAATAGCCTAGGGAGGGCTGTAGTGGGTGGGCGTAGTGGGTGGAGCCCATCTGAAACTTTGTCAGTTTCTCAGACTCCCCTGCCATCTTCAGAGTGGTAGAGAGCTCTTCCTCGCTCATCTTTCAGTATCTAGTTTTCTTCTATTTTGTTCTTTGAACATTCCCTTGGGCAGGGGTATAGCCTGGAGTTCGTTATATTAGTTGTCTACTGCTGTCCAAACAAATTACCACAAATGTAGTTGCTTAAACAACTCTTTCCTATCTTCTCACAGTTCTGTGTGTCAGAATAAAACTGATCCAATTGTCTTATAGACAATTATTTTGGAACAACATAGAAATTGACACTTCTGGTCTTAAAGCTTGAAACTTACATTTGTTTTATCTGAGTTCCTTCCTCAGGAAACTGACCCACTAGGCCACTCAAAGAAAGTATCAGGCCAGGCGTGGTGGCTCATGCCTGTAATCCCAACACTTTGGGAGGCCAAGGTGGACAGATCACCTGAGGTCAGGAGTTCAAGACTATCCTGGACAACATGGTGAAACCCTGGTCTCTACTAAAATTACAAAAATTAGCCAGGCGTGGTGGTATATGCCTGTAATCCCAGTTACTCCAGAGGTTGAGGCATGGGAATTGCTTGAACCTGCAAGGCGGATGTTATGTATAGAACCAACTCACCAGATCATGGCATGCAAACAGGGAGATGCCAGACCTCTCATTCATCATGACTGCTTCTTACCATTCCCTAGTTCCTGTTTTTCTACACATTGTTACATTTTTTCCCTGCCATATAAACTTCTAATTTTAGTTGGTCAGGGAGAGATAGATTTTAGACTGATCTCCCATCTCCTCTGCTGCAGCACCAATTAGAGCCTTGTTCCTTGGCAACAATCATTGTGTCAGTGATTGGTTTTCTGGGTGGAGAGCAGCAGGACCTAGATTGAACTCCCGGTGTTTCAGTAACAAGAAGACTAGGTACAATGAGCTCAGGCAGGTTCTCTGCTTAGGATCTCACAAGGCTGAAATCAAGGTGTTCACTGAGTTGCCTTGCTTGCTGAAGGATCTAGGGGAAGAGTTCACCTCCAAGCTCATTCAGATTGTGGGCAGAATTTATTTTCTTCTCAAGCTTTCTGTGTGGCCCCTTCCATATCCAAGCTAGCAACAGTAGGTGGAGCCCATCTCAAGCTTTGAATTACTCAGACATCCCCCTCTGCTGTATCTCTCTGACCTCCTCTCCTGCCTTTCTCTTCTGCTTTAAAGGCTCCTGTGATTACACAGGGCCCACCCAGATAATCCAGGACAATCACCTTAATTTAAAGTCAGATGATTGGCAACCTTAGTTATATCTGCACAGTCCCTGTTGGATGCAGGTAACATAGGCATGGAGTAATACCAGGAAGTAAAGGTCACAGGAGCAAAAATTCTACCTACTACATCCATGATAGAATTCAGGAATACCATAAGCTTGGATGGCAAAACAATTACCTCTTTATATTTTTACAAACATTTACTGAAAAAGCACCATTTCTTCCAATTATGAATGTTGGCAACAAATCCACAGTAATAATGGCAGTACCAATAGTAATCTTGTCACCATAAAAATCACAGGCATCACCCAGGTGCGGTGGGTCACGCCTATAATCCCAGCACTTTGGGAGGTCAAGGCGGGCAGATCACCTGAGGTCAGGAGTTTGAGACCAGCCTGACCAACATGGAGAAACCCCGTCTCTAATAAAAATACAAAATTAGCCAGGCATGGTGGTGCATGCCTGTAATCCCAGCTACAAGAGAGGCTGAGGCAGGAGAATCGCTTGAACCCGGGAAGCAGACGTTGCAGTGAGCTGAGATTGTGCCACTGTACTCTAGCCTGGTGACAGAGCGAGACTCTGTCTCAAAAAAAAAAAAATTCACAGGCATCTTCATTTATATTAGAGTTAATGCAGATAATCCTGAAATATCATTTATGTTCATCACTTTCAAAATCACAGCTATTGGGCCAGGCGTGGTGGCTCACGCCTGTAAGCCCAGCACTTTGGGAGGCTGAGGAGGGTGGATCACAAGGTCAGGAGATCGAGACCATCCTGGCCAACATGGTGAAACCCCGTCTCTAAAAAACAAAACAAAACAAAATCACAGCTATTATTTGATCGGCTTCTAGATCTTAGTAATTGTGTTAATAAAGATGCATATTACCATGTCACAGATTTGGTTTTTTAAAATATTTGATAACGTTCATTTTGAATTAATTTCCTTTATAATCTCGCATATTTTATTTTATGCATTCAAAAGATTATTCTGGCTGGGCACAGTGACTCACACCTGTAATCCCAGCACTTTGTGAGGCTGAGGCGGGGCATCACTTGAGGTCAGGAGTTCGTGACCAACCTGGCCAACATGGAGAAACCCCGTCTCTACTAAAAATACAAAAATTAGCAGGGCATAGTAGCCCACGCCTGTAATCCCAGCTACTCAGGAGGCTGAGGCACAAGAATCATTTGACCCGGAGGTGGAGGTTGCAGTGAGCCGAGATCATGCCACTGCACTCCAGCCTGGGTGACAGAGTGATACTCCGTCTCAAAAAAAAAAAAAAAAAAAAAAA
>NW_022437006.1:652675-682143 GCF_009761245.1 Sapajus apella
AAACTAACAAAGAGGTTTGTGGCCAAAAAAACAGAGATGAGTTCCTGCCCTCAGGAGTTATGTTTTTCTTTTTTTTTTTTTGCATGGTTGAAATTAAGTTATTCCCATTTCTACATTCCAATCCAAGTGAGTGTAAGGAGAGTTTCAGGGTAAGCTATTCCCTTAGGCAGAAATTGCATGTAACATTTCTGCTTATATGTCATTGTGAGAAGTGAAACTTCACAACATCTAGCTGCAAGAGAGACTTGGGGGGGTGTAATCTCTACTTACCTTCCAACTGACTACATACAAAGTGACTTTGTACCCAGCTAACTATTATTAACAGGAAGGGGAAACAAACAAACAAAAAAGAAGGGGAGGCCCACCGCAGTGGCTCACGCCTCTAATCCCCTTTGGGAGACTGAGGTGAGCAGATCACCTGAGGTCAGGAATTTGAGACCAGCATGGACAACATGGTGAAACCCCATCTTTACTAAACATACAAAAATTAGCCAGGTGTAGTGGTACAGTCCTGTAAACCCTGATAATTGGGAGGCTGAGGCAGGAGGATTGCTTGAAGCCGGGAGTCGGAGGTTGAAGTGAGCCAAGATCATGCCACTGCATTCCAGCCTGGATGACAGAGTGAGATTTTTGTCGTTAAAAAAAAAAAAAAGAAGAAGAGGAAGCAGATTATAAGGAGCAATCATGAAAAGAACTAATGACCTCATTTACAACTTAAATGAATAATAGGTATTTTTTGGAAACCAACATAATTTTTACTATAGATGTTAGTGATATCATTAAAACATCATTTTATAAAACATGTTTTATAAGTTAAAGAGTTAACCAGGAGGTTGAGACAAAAGAATCGCTTGAACCTGGGAGGCAGAGGTTGCAGTGAGCCAATTTCGTGCCACTGCACTCTAGCCTGAGCAACAAAGAGCGAAACTCTGTTTAGAAAAATAGAGTTAATAAGCCTTAAGGCTAAGAATTATGCTCATGAAAGATTGAGATAGCATCTAAGAGAGCCTTTGTTTTTGAATGCTGGGAAACATAGGGAGAGGATTTGTAATTTATGAAAGGAAGCATAGTATGGAGCAATCTAATCTATGAGGGGAATCTTTCCCAAGCCTGACCAGTTGACAAGGCTTTTTGGCACAGTAGGTTGTAAATCTCTTCAAGAAAAGACAGTGTAAAGCTTGGCTCTTAAGTAAACTTTTAGGTCTGTGAGATTGCATTCTCCTTTTTAAGTTCCTTGCTGGTGACCATTCAAGAGTACTCTATTAATGAATACCATTTGCACTTTAAGACTGCACAAAGATCAAACGCTTTTGGAAAAATCAGACAACCTTTACTTACCTAACAGAGACAGGATAAAATCAGCACAAGTACAGACAAGGATACGTGGCAGAGAGATCAGCCACTTTATCCCAAGTAGAGTGAGCTGTAGCTTCCTGGGCATTAAGTCCCGTTGGACACAAAGCCTTCCTCAAGCTGTATATGACTGGGGTCTCTATCAGACTTTCTGGCAACCAGATTCCATTTCTTTGTGTTTCTTTTGTTTTTCCTTCTGACCTGTGTGGCTAGGTGCTAGAAAACCCCTTATCTGGGCCAAGTGTGCCCCGCTTTGTTCCAGGAACAGCTGCAAGTGAAGTATATGTATTAATTCATGTAACTATCTCAAAAATCCAATGAGGTAAGTATTACAGTTATCCCCATTTTACAGATGAGAAAACGAAGCAAGAAAATGAAGTGATTTTCCCACAAAGTTGTATCACTAAGGAGCTGCAGAACCAAGATTCAAACCTCGAGGCATACTTAGGGCACTGAACAGGTTTGAGCCAAAGGGCCACTAGATGGCCAGAGCTGGGTCCCAAACCAACGATAGAGGGAGACACACTGGAGGCGCTGGTGTATAAGAGACCATTGTTAGAGGAGCAAGCCCTTACTAAGGCAGCAGAGTGTGGACTAGATGTAGGAATATATACTGTATAGGATTATATATAGGCTCTTACATATGGAGGAGGTGGTATATACCATAAAAGAATATATATAAACTATATATATTCCTATACAGTATATGGTTAGTCTTTCAATTAAAATCATTATGCAACTTGGAAGAAAGATGACTTATGCTGGAAGAGATGATGTAAAGAGCTTCCAGCTTGAGATAAGTGATTTTTTGAAAACAAATGGCATGTCTGTATTCTGTACACATATCAGGAGATACTAAAGATCGTTTTTTTTTTTTCGAGTCGGAGTTTCGCTCTTGTTACCCAGACTGGGGTGCAATGGGCAATCTCGGCTCACCGCAACCTCCGCCTCCTGGGTTCAGGCAATTCTCCTGCCTCAGCCTCCTGAGTTGCTGGGATTACAGGCACGCGCCACCATGCCCAGCTAATTTTTTTGTAGTTTTTTAGTAGAGACGGGGTTTCACCATTTTGACCAGGATGGTCTTGATCTCTTGACCTCGTGATCCACCCGCCTCGGCCTCCCAAAGTGCTGGGATTACAGGCGTGAGCCACCGCGCCCAGCCTAAAGATCGTTTTTAAAAAGGCGGACTGGCTGGGCACATTGGCTCATGCCTGTAACCCTAGAACTTTGGGAGACCAAATTGGACGGATTGCTTGAGTGCAGGAGTTCAAGACCAGCCTGGGCAACATAGTGAACCCCATCTCTACAAAAAATAGAAAAATTACCTGGGTGTAGTGGTGAGGGCCTGAAGTGTGAGAATGGCCTAGGCCCAGGAGGTCAAAGCCACAGCGAGCCAAGATCACGCCACTGTAAATAAAAAAATATGAAAAGGACTGTTTGAAACTTCTATTATTTTTAAGTACAGAACTTCAAGCTTCGCAGATATTACAGAACAAGAAACATTAAAATTCTCAATTAGATAAAAATAGCGAAATTTATCAGGAAGTTCAAGTTCTATGTGATAACCTTGGTGTACCCAAGTCAACTTTTTTTTTTTTTTTTTTTTTTGTGAGAGTGGCAGTGGCTTTATTGTCTTTAGGGCGGCCTGGAAAGGTGGGGTCCTGGGGGGCAGCGGGGAGGAAGGGCTGGGAAGCTGTGTGACAGGGGCCTCAGGTGGTGGGCATCTGGGTTTCCTCCACTTGTGGGTGCCCATTGGCATCACCGGTGCAGCCGTTGGTGGAAGCGGGTCCTTTCTTGTTTGTCACAGGGCAGGCGGCAGCCAGGGGCCCGACTTGCTTGAGGCTGGGCCCTGGGCACTCCATCTTACGCTCCAGGAGCATGTGGTTCTGCGGCTGGAGCCCCAGGCGGGCCCTGAGGATGTTCTCGGTGCAGCTGCACTGGCGGAAAAGCGGCACCGGCACCTTGAAGAGGAAGCTGAGCAGGGACAGTACGGGGTGGAACGTCTGCAGCTCGGGGTCGGCGTCAGTGCAGAAGCTCACGCGCTGGCACAGCTCTGTCAGCAGCGCCAGGTCTAGCATGCTGGGTGCGGCCAGCAGGGAGTCCCCGCACGTGTTGTGCAGCACCAGTGTGTTGGTCCCGCCCAGCATTAGCTCCGAGGTATACTCAGCCAGCTCACGCTTGCTGTCGCCCACGTACGGCACTTACCAGTGGTCCGGCTCCTAGCCGGGTGTATAGAGCACTGGGTTGCTCTGCACCATGTAGTCCACCACGTTGCTCTTGGACACATCCTTAGAGCGGAACTGCAATGGCGCCGACAGGTTCTGCCCGTCGTTGTTGCCCAGGTGTTTGTAACTCACGATGGGCATGGTCTTGAGGCCAGAGCTGATAAGGAAGTCCACGAGCATGGACTTGACTTTGGTCTGGCCAGACTTGAAGTCATCTCCACCCATGAAAACCCGGCGCTGACAGGCGAGCTCAAGAGCTCCGGGCACCAGGGTGTTCTGCGGGGACCCACTGAGGAAGGCACAGCCCTCCAGGATGCCGGCAACGGCGAAAAGCGTGGAGGGAGACACCTCCAGGCCAAGCTCAATGGTGTGCAGCAGGTTCTTGGCCGTGTCGTTGAGGCCTGGAACCACCTCACAGAAGCGCTCTGTGTTGGCCGTCCACAGCACGATGACTTTGTGCAGTCCCGCCCTAGAGGGGAAATCTCGGATGCCCTTGTGGATCTGCTCCAGCTGCTGCGCGCGCCAGCCGGGTATGAGGTTGTCCGCGCGCATCCTCTGGTTGGCCGTGATGAACTCAGGGATGTAGACGGAAGGCCGAGGCCGCAGGGCTTCCATGTGCGGCCACAGTTGCTCCTGCAGCTCCCAAACCTGCACCTTTGCGCACTGCATCGCCTCGGCTAGGTTCAGCGACGAGATGTCCCAGCCATCAAACACGAGGTCGTTGGGCCCCACCATGGGCAGCAGGGCACTGAAGGGCATGAACACCTCCTGGCCCTCGGCGTCCAAGCCCAGGCTCACGGTGCCCACCTGAGTCAGCGAGCCGTAGTAGTTGGCCTCCTTGCGGCTGCTGCGCGTGGGCCAGTACAGACGCAGTCGGTTGGCCAGCACCGAGGCCGTGAGCGTGGAGCCGTTGTTCCCGCCCCAGCCGACAAGCATGACCTCGAGCAGGAGCACCTGCCGGGCGGTCCGGAAGGTGAAGCGGGTGGTCGTGGGGTGTACCTTGAGGACGCCGCCCTCGCGGCTGACACGTGTCGTCCGGTACTGGTATTTCGCCTCGATAGCCTCGGGGACGTAGACCACCTCCCGGCTCTCGATGACTAACTGGGCGGCGGCCTCCATCGCAGCTGGCGGCGCAGAGTCGGCTCAGGCAGCGGCAGCTGACAGCGCGCCCAAGTCAACAACTTCTGACCTTCCAGTTATGCTAAACCAACTGGAATCAAAGGTGAGAGACAGGTGGGGTACAGTGGCTCATGCCTATAATCCCAGCACCTTGTGAGGTGGGGACAGGAGGATCTCTTAAGCCCAGGAGTTTGAGACCAATTTGGGCAACACAGCAAGAGCCCATCTTATTTCAAATTTTAAAAATTAAAAAAAAAAATTTTTTTTAAGGTGGAAGATATTCTCTCAAAAGTCCAGAAAAATTATGTGGGAAAACCACTCTGCCGAAAATTTAATTTCACACAAGCAGAACAACTAGAAAGAGTCAATGATGCTCTTTCCTGTGAACATAAGTGCTTCCCACGAATGTTAATGAAACAATTAGAAGGGGCAGTACAGTCCTTTGGATGGTGTGATGCAGCAAAAGTAAGAATAGATGACAGAGCAAGAATTTACTTGTGTTATGCTTTGTCACCCAAGACAGCAATTACAATAGTGTGTCTACTTGCTACTCATGAAGATCCATCCGAGATCACTAGGACAAACAGTGGAGCCAGCTGGAACAAGACAGCATGTGCCATCAGTAAGGGGCTGATAGGAAGAGTGCCTGCCTGACAGGGGAGGCTGGCCAAATGAAATTGAACCACCACCTTCTGAAATGCCCCCTTGGCAAAAGAGACAAGAAGGCAGTGGCGAAAGGGGTGGTTGCAGTAGTGGTGGGGATGGAGGTAGTAGAAGAGGCTGTGGGGCTGGAGGTGGAAGAGGTGGCTGGGGGTGGAGGAGGATGGGGATATGGTGGGAAAGAGGTAGGAGGTAGTGAGGAGGAGGTGGGGTGGAGTTGGTAGAGGAGGTTTCCAAGGCAGAGGAGATGATGGTGGGAGAGGAGATTATGGTGGAAGAGATTATGGAGATCCATATGGAGGAGGTGGTGATGGTGGTGGATACAGGAGATACTGAAGACTACAAAAATTAAAAACCAAAACCAACAAGCTTCAAGGGCAAAGGAGCAGTCTGTCCTCTTGTATCACAAGCACTCACTAACCACTGTTGTATCTGAGCAAGTTGGAAGGAAAGCGTCACATCTGTGTTCCAACTGTGAGTCCTTTATTGCTGGCCACCAAAAGTCAGCTCACACTCAAAATCTCTCGGTCCTGATGAAGGGGTGAAATTTCCTGTTATATGTTGCTCAGGGTAAGGGGGGCAGAGTGGAATTTTACAGAAGCAGAATAAGCAAGTTAGGGGAGGACGCTCCCGTGATTGTTGATTAACTAAGGAGGGTATACACAAGCCGTTCCCATGATTGCTGGTTACCAAGGGGGGCATTTGGTACTTTCCATATAATCAACCAAGGAGATATTCACAATAGCAAGTGGGCTTGTCAAGCAAGGGTTATATCTTTCTATAGTTCTAAGCACAACATGACCCAGCACCGTGTAACTCAGGTATACACTCAAGGGAGGAATGGCAGGGGGAGAAGCCAAGATGGAGCCAGTCAGGCTCACCTCTAAGATGGAGTTGGTTTGGTTCACCTCACCACCTCTGCCCTTTCTCAACCATTAATCATTCAGACAAGATTTCCTTGTTTACCTCCTCCTATAAAAATGTGAAGTCTCTTCCCTTCTTCTTTGAGGAGATTCCTCTGCATTAATGGATGGTGTCCTTACTGCAATAGTGTGAAAAAAAAAAAAAGTCTCCTTATGCAGTTTAGCAATTTTCAACGCTTGACACCAGTGACTCCATCTTGGGCTATTGACTCCATGCTCAGCTGCTGCTAAACTTTGAGACCCACAAAGAAATCGTGAAAATTATTTCCTTCAAAACAACCATTTTCTCAACAACACACAGCCCAAGAAAACTGGTCCCAATATTTTTTTCCGAGACAGGGTATTACTCTGCCACCTACGCTGAAGTTCAGGAGCTCAATCTTGGCTCACTGCAACCTCTGCCTCCCAAGCTCAAGTGATCCTCCCACCTCAGCCTCTCAAGTAGCTGGGACTGCAGGTGCATGCCACCACTCCTGGCTAATTTTTTTTGTTTGTTGTATAATATTTTTTGTAGAGACAGGGTTCACCATCTTGGCCAGTCTGGTCTTGAACTGCTGGCCTCAAGTGATCCACCCTCCTCAGCCTCCCAAAGTACTGGGATTACAGGCATAAGCCACCATGCCTGACTCCCGATCTTTTTTGTGTGTGAGACAGAGTCTCTCTGTGGCCCATGCTGGAGTACAGTGGGGCAATCTTGGCTCACTGCAACCTCCGCCTCCCAGGTTCAAGCTATTATCCTGCCTCAGCCTCCCCAGTAGCTGGAAACTACAGGCACCCACCACCATGACCGGCTAATTTTTGCTTTATTTATTTATTATTTTTTTTGGCAATTTTTGTTTTTTTAGTAGAGACAGGGTTTCACCATGTTGAGCAGCCTGGTCTTGAACTCATGACTTAAAGTGATTCACCCACCTCAGCCTCCTAAAGTGCTGGAATTACAGGCCTGAGCCACCACGCCTGGCCCCAGAATATTCTTAAAGATTGGGGGTGACCAGGCATGGTAATCCCAGCACCTTGGGAGGCTGAGGCAGGCGGATCACAAGCTCAGGGGATCAAGACCATCCTGGCCAACATGGTGAAACCCTGTCTCTACTAAAAACACAAAAAAAATTAGCGGGATGTGGTGGTGCCCGCCTGTAGTCCCAGCTACTGGGGAGGCTGAGGCAGGAGAATTGCTTGAACCCAAGAGGTGGAGATTGCAGTGATACGAGACCGTGCCACTGCCCTACAGCCTGGGCGGTGGTGCAAGACTCTCTCTCTAAAAAAAAAAAAGAATATTCTGTATGTAGTTTGTTTTGTTTCTGATAGATGCAAATGCACCCTTCTAATGATTAAAGACTTCTTTGTTTAATCTACCAATGAAATAATCTGACAATTTATGTTACAAATAAATTCCCATAAACATAAGCTCCCCTGCCCCTCTCCGGTGGCACAATCTCTGATTTGCTATCCTGGCTGCAACCCTCATTGCTAAGTAAACGCTTATGTAAAGCTTAATAATGAGATTCGAGCAATATGAATAAATATTGGGTTATTTGGGTGCAAAGTTTGAGGATGGCGACCTAGTAGGACACAGACTCCAAAAGATGGGGGTCAGTGCTTCGAAATGGAGAAGTTTGAGGGTCGTTTATATAGGCAAGGTCTGGGAAGCTTAACAGGATATCAACATTTTTCATAGAAGATTAACGCATAGTTAAGAGCAATTTGATTGGTTTTAGGCGTGTTTCTTTTTGGGAAGGGTCTATTTAACATTCCACATTAAGGATGTTAATAGTGAAGGGGTGGTTTATCTTATTCAAGGCGCATTTTATCTCAAATGCCATCTGGTCTGAGCTGGAAACAAGAAAATAAGGGAGTTAATCCATAACAAAAGGTCGGCAATTAAGAGGTCTTGCTTTGTGGTCCGGTCTCCAAAGTCAGCCTTCCTCAGGGACTTTCAGAATCCCCAAATAGACTATCCACTTTCTTTCACACTTATTTGCCTCTGACCTGTTGATTCCTTTTTTTCTTTTTCTTTTTATTAAGGGTTAACAATCTCTTGAATGCACGCTGACTTTCTTCCATGCGCTTCACAGAAAAAATTGGTCCTGAGGCCAGCAGCAACAGCAAGTCTCAGGAACTTGTTCGAAATGCAAATTTTCAGCCGCACCCCAAATCTACTGAGTCAGCAGTTTTGCAGGTGCTTCTCAATCCCTCTTTAACATGCCCTCTGGGTGATTCAGGTGCACGTGAAAGATAGATCTCTGCGCGAGATTACCGCGCCGAGCAGGTAAAAGCGTTCTGCAAGCTCGGGTGTTATCAGCGGGCCGGGCCCGCGGCTTCTCTGGGTGGCACTAGGACCGCGGCGGCCGGGCCCTCGCAGCCACCGCCTCCGGCGCGAGGCGGAGCCCAGCTGTTCCTGGATCCCGGGCCTGGCTCCTCGACCCGCCCCTGGAGGCGGACCCCACTTGACTTAAACTCTGGGGCCCGGGAGGCCGCCGGCTTTCTCCCTGCTTGGCGGGGTGGTCCTCTCCTCTGCTCGGTAAGTGTGAGGCGAGCACCCCGAGGCCCCCTCTTCGCCTTCTGGGACCCGGGCGGGGCGGGGGCCGGGAGCCCGAGGCGCTCGGGGCTGGGGCTGGCGCGCGGCGCAGAGCGCTTTTGTTCTGCAGCTAGGACGCAGCCGCGGCGGCCCCGGAAGCCGGGCCTCGGGCCCCGCAGGCTCGCGCGCCCGGCAGTCCACAGCCCGGAGCTGGGCCGGGCCGCCGCGCTAGCTTCTGCCCGCCGCGCCGGGGCCAGCCTTGGGCCTCCGCGGACGCCGAGCCTTGCACTGGAGGGCGGGCCTCGCTGGCTGTTCCCTCATTTCCTGGCTCTGCGCGGTAGAGGTCGCGAGCGGCGAGGGCGAAGACGCGTTTTGTTGAACTGCGAAGCGGTTGGTTAGGCGGGTGGGTGTGAGAGCTGCTTATGTTTTTAAGGCTTTCCTGTCGCTGGAGTGAAAAAAAAAAAATCTTTGTTTTGCTATTTCCGAGCGTTCTCCTCTCCGACCCTCTTAAGCCGAAGCCTCTTGGAAAGGAATTGCTCTGCTCGCATCTCAAGTGGTCCGCGAACGCTTCTGTGCCGGAGATGCTTTCTGTTCCTCAGCAAGAGTTAGTTCCTTCAGGCATTTTTAAATGCACAAACGCATACCCATCTTAGGTGTTCTCGAGGGACACGGATTCCCTAAGCAAACATCCTTAGGGTCCTGAGTTTGGCAGCAAACTTTCGGGTAATCATTTCCTTGAAAACAATTTATTTGTAGTCCATCGAGTGCAGACCGTCTTAAGACAGGCATGTGTATGAGACTTGAGGCGCATTTTTATTTTGCGGGGAGGGGAGTCGGGTGCATTTCAATAGGCGGCTCTCAGAGCTTGTGTGGGGATTGTCTTTTTCTGCTAAATGTGTTAGCTTTAATCATGTTTCACTGTCATGTAAAGGTTTTAGTTTTTTTCCCTCTGTGCAGTCTGATTTTTTCTGTTTAATACCAACCCAATAAAGACAACTGCAGAGAGAAAGTGTTGTTTTGAAATGATAATAACGATAGCGGACCTAGAGGAGCGCACATAAATACTAACTTAAGTGAATGGTATTTTCAGGCCAGACCTAGTTCCTATTTCTGTGACTTAGGACACTTAATAAGAATTCAGTAAACTTAGCATGCTTTCAGTGCAGGCTTAAAGGAAACAGTTTTGCACAGCAATGTCATATCAGTAAACACATTAGCATATACTCTTAATTATAAAACGTTTCTTGCTGTCCCTAGGACCAAAGAAGTAAATACAGGGTGGAGGGAGACTGACATGTTTGGCGGGAAATGGCAACGAACATACACAATAATTAAAGAGCAAAGTTGTGCTTACGGGTAAGTATGTCACCTCTAAGAAACCCACCCTGATTTAACCAGGCAGTTACTTACATTTAACTATGGAGTAGTTTTATGGAATAAAATTTTATGGAACAAAATTACTAGCTTGGTGAATCCACATTGGTTAAAAATTAAACTGTGGGACACAATAGATTTGACGACAAAGCTTGAGAAGAAATTATGTTGTTGGCATGGTACCGAGAAATCAGTTGTTAATCTTAGCAAAATAAGGAAGAGGTCTGTGGTAAGATAGTTGTGGTGGAAGTTACCCGGGCAGAGGTCTGCTTCTGTCTCTGCTGTGTTTCTTAATTTGATTGTTTTTATTTATTACTGTTTGTGGCACGTAGGGGAATGTGGCTCAGAGCACCACTCTGGAAGGATGCTTCGGTACAGCCAAAGTGGTCATGTTCTGGGCTTTCATTCTGTAACCACAAAATGCGTTAGGAAATCTCACCTCATCACTTAATACCATGGTCACTGTAACACTGCTTTGGTTCAGATCTTGGCTCTAGCACTCAGCGCCCAGTCGATCTTGGGAAAATAAACCTCTGTTTTCTCATCTATAAAATGGGGACAGGCACTCCTGTCTTGGGATTATTGTGGTGGAGTTACATGAGTTTCATGCATATCACACTTAAACAGCTTCTGACACATGTTAAGTGCCCAATAAATGTTAGCTATTGTCATGTGAGAGGAAATAGGTTTTGTGGCCTGGGACATGTAACACTGGCTTAGCACACATTCAGTTGGTTCATTTAAGCTCTAAATTCATGACCTTTCTGTTATTAAGCCCATCAGTGTAGATCCTCTTAGATTCTCTTTTTTGTGGGTCCTGTTTTGTTAGGAAGTACTGTCACTACTGGTCCACATCTGGATTTACGTGCAGGCTTGTTTGAAATAAAAAATGCCACTACTAAATTCCTAGGCAGGGCAAACTTGCCCCGAAGCTTCATTCTTAAACATTATCTCTGTGATTGTACAGGAATCTCTCTTCCTTTCTAGATGATCAGTGTCTCTAGTTGGAGCTCAAATGCTTAGGGAATTGATTTAATGTGTTTAAAAACATTTATAGGCCAGACGTGGTGACTCACCTATAATGCCAGCACTTTAAGAGGCTGAGGCAAGCAGATCGCTTGAGGCCAGGAGTTCCAGACCAGCCCTGGCCTCAAGTTGGCCAACATGGCGAAACCAGTCTCTACTAAAAACGCAAAAATTAATTCAGGCGTGATGTTGCGTGCCTGTAATCCCGGCTGCTCCGGTGGCTGAACTTGGGAGCAGAGGTTGTAGTGATCTGAAGTCACACGACTGCACTGCAGCCTGGGTAACAGAGCAAGAGTGTCTCAAAAAAAAAAAAAAAGGTATTTATAAAGGTAAATTTCAAGAATCTTTGTTTCGTCTAATCCGCCCTCTTTCCTCCCCCATTGGAGGCACACTGTTATGTAAAGCAGACAGGGAGTGTATTCCTTTTGAGATAAGTCCAGGAGAACAGTTGACTAGCCCTGGCTATAGATATGCAAGTTAACGTTGACTTTGAAAGAAGGTGGTTAAGGAAGAATCTTGGACCTTGCGGAATTGTAAATGCTTTCTTGGGTGGCAACTAGGCAGTACTTCTACTATTCCTAATACCTTAAGTGTACTTGTAAATGAAGAGCAAAGTTGGAGGCTGTAGAGGTAAATATCTCAAGTGAGATCAGAGCTATGCATTTCATGCTCCTGGGTTCATGATTGCAAAAATTTCATGACTATAACTTAGATTGCGAAGATTTCATGACAGTAACTCTTGATTTATCAAATTATAAGGTTTCATTTGTAAATAAAGACTTCTGATTAAAATGACAGTGTATTAAGCTGTATCGTCCTATTAAGTTTTAAGAAACAGAAACCATAAGATAATTATTTTTCAAGCCTCAAAGGATAATTCATTAGATCATTAGTTCATGGAACAGGGCTAGGTGCAGCAGCTCATGCCTGTTATCCCAGCACTTTGGGAGGCCAGGGTGGGTGGATCACCTGAGGTCAGGAGTTGGAGACCAGTCTAGCCAGCTGGGCATGGTAGCGAGTGCCTGTAATCCCAGCTACTTGTGAAGACAAGGTTGCAGTGAGTGGAGATTGAGCCACTGTACTCTAGCTCGGGTGACAGAATGAGACTCTGTCTCAGAAAATAAGTTCATAGAGAGGCACCTTTGGGTTTTAATGGCTCCAGTATCTAAATCTGAATGTTTTATGGTTTGGGATACTGTATCTTTGAGCTCTGCTGTTCTCTGCCTTGGTTCTCAGGTAGATCATCCCTACACTGGGCAGCCCTGACATCTCCAGATACATAAGCAAGCAGCTTCAGGTTGTTCAGAACATGCCTTTTGTAACTACAGTTAGAAATACAATTAATAAACCATTTATTCATCCATTTACACCCAATGTACAGTGCTTTTTAGTATATTCAGAGTTGTGCAACTATCACCGCTATCAATTTAAGAACATTTTATTGACACCCAGAATATCTCCATACTCAATAGTGGTAACTCCCCATTTTCTTCAACGCACCCTTCCATAGGCAGCCATTAATCTACTTACGTAGGTTTGCATTTTCTGAACATTTCATGTAATTTAAGTCATAATATGTGGTAGTCTGTGGTTTTTCACCCAGCATGTTTTCAAGGCTTATTTATATTAACATATATGTTACTTTGTTTCTATTGTCAAATATTCCATTGTGTGGATATGCCACTTTTGCTTATTCTTCCTCAGTTAACAGATCTTTGACATGTTTTCACTCTGACTACTATGAGTAGTGCAGCATGTGATCATTCATAGTGTTAATGTAGACATGTGTTTTTAATTCTTTTGGATAACTACTTAGGAGTGGAATTTGTTGGTTATGATAACTGTTTAACATTTTGAGGAACTGCCAGACTATTAACCAAAGTAGCTGGGATTACTATTTTATTTTTATTTCTCATTTAACTTTTGTTTTACGTTTGGGGGTGCATGTGTAGGTTTATTATATAGGTAAAGTTGTGTCATGGGGATTTCTTGGACAGATTATGTCATCACCCAGGTGTGTTTTCGTATCCTTTCCCTCCTCCCGCCCTTTACCATCCTATAGGCACCAGTGTGTTGTTCCCCTCTGGGTGTCCATGTGTTCTCATCACTTAGCTCCCACTTATATGTAAAAGCATGCAATATTCAGTTTCCTGTATTAGTTTGCTAAGGATAAAGTCCTCCAGCTCTAAGCTCCTACAAAGGACATGGTCTCTTTCTTTTTTCATGGCTGCATTGTATTCCCTAGTGTATGGGTACCATATTTTCTTTATCCAGTTTACCATTGATAGGCATTTAGGTTGATTCCGTGTCTTTGCTATTGTGAATAGAGATGCGCCATTTTATACAGCAATGTTTGAGAGTTCTAATTTGTCTACATCTATCGACAGTTAACTTTCATAGTCCCTGAAGTGATCCTGAGGTGGTAGCTCATTGTGGTTGTGACTTGCATTTTCCTTATAATTAATGATGTTAAGCATCTTTTTATGTGCATATTGATTTCTTTAGAGAAGTGTCTATTCAAAACCTTTGACCTTAAATTTGTGGTATTTTTGGATTGCCAAGTTGTAAGTTTTTAATATATCCTGGATTCTTCTCATTCCTTACTAGTGACCACAAATGTGAATGTTTACTTCTGGGTTCTAGGTTGTATTCCATAGATCAATGCCTGTCCCCTGTCAGTACTATATGGTCTTGTTTATTGCAGTTTTATCGTTTTGTTTTTTGTTGCAGTTTTTAAGAGAGCCTCACCCTGCTACCCAGGCTGAAGTGCAGTGCTGTGATCTTGGCTCACTTCAGCCTCCACCTCCTATGTTCAAGCAATAATTCTGTCTCAGCCTCCAAAGTAGCTGGGATTACAGGCACACGCCTGTTTTGCTCTTGTGGCCCAGGCTGGAGTGCAGTGGCGAGATGTTGGCTCAATGCAACCTCTACCTCCCGAGTTCAAGTGATTCTCCTACTTCTGCCTCTCGAGTAGCTGGGATTACAGGCATGCACCACCACACCCGGCTCATTTTTGGTATTTTTAGTAGAGGCAGGGTTTCTTCATGTTGGTTAGGCTGGTCTTGAACTCTTGACCCCACGTGATCCCGCTGCCTTGGCCTCCCAAACTGCTGAGATTACAGGCGTGAGCCACCAGGCCCAGCCATCTACCTCCTTTTTAATCCCTCCTTTTTCTATGTGGCAGTTACTGAGTAGAAAATGAAAGTGCCCTGATTGCTCCACTCCTCCAACCAATCGGACTGGTGGCTGGTCACTACTTCATTTGCATAGAGCGAACCAATGGGAAACCTCTAGAGGGTATTTAAACCCCAGGACATTCTGTAACTGGCCAGGGCTGTGGCTCATGCCTGTAATACCTGCAGTTTGGGAAGCTGGGGTGGCGGATCGCGAGATCAATTGGAGACCAGTCTGGTCAACAGTGAAAACCCATCTCTACTAAAAATACAAAAAATTAGTTGGGTGTGATGGTGTGCATCTGTAATCCCAGGTACTCGGGAGGCTGAGGCAGGAGAATCGCGTGAACCCAGGAGGCAGAGGTTGCAGTGAGCCAAGATTGTGCCACTTGGTTCGAGCCTGGCAGCCCAGGAGATAGTGCGAGACTGTTTAAAAAAAAAAAAAAGAAAAAAGAAAATTCTGTAACTGATGCCCTTGAGCCGCTTGCTGCACACGTGCCCACTATGTGGAGTGTACTCTCCTTTAAAATAAATCACTGCTTTGGCTGCCTTGTTTGTGTGTTTTGTCCAGTTCTTTGTTCAGGATGTCAGGAACCTGGACAACTACCTTCAACCACATGCTTTCGAGGTACTCATCTGTTCCACTGAGTGCATTTTGTCCATCTCTAGTGGCAGAAAATTGGCTTACTCCTATTGTAAGAAGCAATACTTGTTCTTCGAATACAGTTTTTGCCTCAACACAATATTGTCTTTTTTTTTTTTTTTCTTTTCTCTGAGACAGCGTCTTGTTCTCTCGCCAGGTGGCCAGGCTAGAGTGCAATGGCACGATCTCTGCTCACTGCAACCTCCACCTCCCGGGTTCAAGCAGTTCTCCTGCTTCAGCCTCCTGAATAGCTGGGATTACAGGCACGTGCCATCACGCCCAGCTAATTTTTGCATTTTTAGTAGAGACGAGGTTTCACCATGTTGGCCAGGATGGTCTCGATCTCTTGACCTTGTGATCCGCCTGCCTCAGCCTCCCAAAGTGCTGGGATTACAGGCATGAGCCACCGTGCCCGGCCTCAACGCAATATTGTCTTATATGGTTTGTACCTGCCTGCCCCACACTGATGTGTCACGTATACTTGGGGGTATTTGTCAGAGCTTTTCAGATATTTAAGACCACACCATACCTCTAGTACATGGTGTGTCCAGTCTTTTGACTTCCCTGGGCCACTTTGGAAGAATTGTCTTGGGCCACACATAAAATACACTAGCACTAGATGATGAGCTTAAAAAAAAATTGCAAAAAAACTCAGATGTTTTAAGAATGTTTATGAATTTGTGTTGGGCCTCATTCAAAACTGTCTTGGGCTGCATGCGGCCCATGGGCTGTGGATTGGACAAGCTGGCTCTAGTAGATAATGTTTCCTTGAGGTGGGTACCCAGAGGGCTCCAAAACGAATTACTTGGCAGAATTCTGGGAAGGATAACTGGTTTCTGTTGTCTTTAATTCCATTTTAGGGAATAACGCAACTAGAAAACATGGTCCGAAATTTGTCTCTGATGTCTCTGCTCTGAAGGCACAACGTAGTGTCAGCATTCTAGCCTGAATGATGATTATTGGCATTGGTCTGAACTTTCTGCTGGCCAGTCAAGATATATGTGATTGCCAGAACTTCATGTTCTACCTGTGTTATCCTGAGTCAGAAAAGGTAGAACAATTAGAACAATTTATTTCTCCTTTTTTTTTTTTTTTTTTAAATGGAGAAAGCCCTGTGGCTGTCACTAGTGAAGCTTGGTGTGGTATTTGGGATATTTAGCTGGCTTGGCTCTGCAATGGAAACCTTGTGGTGTGTCCTCCACAATAGGTGTGATCGTCCTGCTGGGAGTCACAGTTACAGGCCCTTTTAATCCAGTGTTGCCTAAGACAAAATACAGTGGATCAGGATATCTGATTGGATGGCCTGTGCTTCTGAATAGAGTTTGTAGTTGGATACATGAAAGACGAGAAGGCAGAGTTGTAGGTAAACAGCTTGACCTTGGTGCCCTGATGACTTGCTCTTCTCACAGACCATGCAGGCAAAGCTTAAGCTTAATCACAGGCTGACCCATATTCTGGCAAGACACCCTGCAGGTCCTCCATGAACAAAGTGAGAGAAAAACAGCCCTGTGAGAAACAGTCACAAAGCTGTTTCTCATCTACCTCCTTAGTTTCAGTTGAGCCTAGGACTTCACCACCTCCGGGACTATGGTTGCAGGCTATAAAATGGCCACAGTTTGGTGTTCTCATCTGGCTTGGTGTCATCCTGTGAGACTGGGGATACTGATCTTGATTTTGCTGTCGAACCTAGTAATATATGAATCCATTTGTCCTTTTGCAGACTGCGTTTATAGAAGCGTAGAGAACTGTTCTGCGCCTTCTCACCACTGTGCTGCAGAGGGAGGATTGTGAGCCTTTGTTAATTTATTGTGATATTTAAATGAGATAAAGTATATGGATCATTCCACAGAGTTCTTTACATATAGTAGATTTTCAAATATTAGTTGTTTTTAGTAGTACAAATGTACCTCAGCTTAGAAAATATCATAAGTCAAAAATGGTAGGAGTTTTTTTGTTTGATTTTAGGGTTTTTTTTTTAATTGAGACAGAGTCTTGGTCTGTCACCCAGGCTGGAGTGCAATGACGCAATCTCGGCTTACTGCAACCTCTCCTTCCTGGGTTGAAATGATTCTCCTGCCTCAGCCTGTCCAGTAGCTGAGATTGCAGGTGTGTGACACCACAACCAGCTGATTTTTGTATCTTTAGTAGAGATGGGGTTTCAACATGTTGGTCAGGCTGGTGTTGAACTCCTGACACCCAGCTGGTATGTCCACCGAAGAACTGATTGCTTGTTACTTGGGGTGAAACACCCACACATCTGGTGTCAGAAGTGTGAGAAATTCTCAGAATTGTTTATATTAAAATATTATTTTTTAAATAATTACATTTACCGCTAATGTTTTGCATTTTGTTTTTGTCTCATGTCTATTCCTTTCTTATTCCTTAGTGGGATTTATTTTGCATAATGAGTATTTTCTAATGTAGCATTTCAATTTCTTTGTTTTTAATTTCCTTAATGGTATTTTCACTGCATATTTTTTGTTATTTAATGGAAGCACAAATTCTTTTTATTTATTTTTATGTAGCACAAATTCTTATGAAAAATATTTTTTAAGCCAGTGATGTGGCCTGGCAGAGATCTTAGATGGGGCAAGAATTTATTTTCACAGAGAAATTGTAATGATGAACCATGGAAACCTTGTCTATGGTAACTACATTACAATATATTCTCAAAAGTCCTAAGAATACATTATATCCAAAAGTAGATTCTGCAGTCTTAGAGACTACAGCTGAACCTCAAACAATGTTAGTTTGAACCACGCGGATCCACTTACATATGGATTTTTTTTTTTTTTTTTTTTTTTTTTTTTGAGAAAGAGTCTTGCTCTGTCCCCCAGGCTGGAGTGCAGTGGTGCAATCTTGGGTCACTGCAACCTCTGCCTCCTGGGTTCAACCAATTCTCTGCCTCAGCCTCCCGAGTAGTGGGGATTACAGGTACCCGCCACCACAACCGGCTAATTTTTGTATTTTTAGTAGAGATAGGGTTTCATCATCTTGGCCAGGCTGTTCTTGAAAACTCCTGACCTTGTGAGCCACCCTCCTCAGCCTCCCGAATTGGGATTACAAGCATGAGCCACCGCGCGCAGCCCACGTTTAACTTTTGACTCACCAAAAGTTAATCATTAATAGCCTACTGTTTAGTGGAAGCCCTACCAATAATACAAACAATTAATATATACATATTTTGTATGTTACATGTAGTATGTACTGTATTTTTAGAATAAGCTAGAGAACAGGAAATTTTATTAAAATCACAAGAGAATATATTTACTATCCATCAAGTGGAAATGGATATCATTAAGGTCTTTATCCTCATCACATTTATCTTGAGTAGGCAGAGGAGAAGGAAGAGGAGGAGTTGGCCTACCTTGTCTCCAGGGTGGCAGAGACAAAAGAAAATCCACAGATAAGTGGACCCAAACACTTCAAAGCCATGTTCAAGGATCAACTGTAGTGTCTCTTATACAGTGTCTAATTAAGCTTCATGCTTTTTTTTTTTTTGAGATGGAGTTTCACTCTGTCACCCAGGCTGGAATGCAGCGGCACAATCCTGGCTCACTGCAACCTCCACCTCTCAGGATCAAGCCATTCTCCTGCCTCAGCCTCCTCAGTAGGTGGGATTACAGGCGCATACCACCATACCCAGCTCACTTTTGTATTTTTAGTAGAGACGAGGATTCACCATGTTGGTCAGGCTGTTCTTAAACTCCTGACCTCATGATCTGCCTGCCTTGGCCTCCCAAAGTGCTGGGATTATAGGTGTGAGCCACCGAGCCTGGCCTCATGCTTATGTTTTATTGAGTCATCTACATTTTTCTTTTTAAGAAATTCCGTATATAGGCTGGATATGAGCTCTTTGGTATGCATTGGAAGTGTAATGTTCTATAGCGTGAGTTTTTTACTTCCTTATTGGTGTTTTTAATAAACGAGTGACTAATTTTGATGCCATTTATTTTATGGACCTTTTCATTGTGCCCTGTTTTACAAACCTTTCCCTATCCCAAGGTCATAAAGATATTCTCTTGTATCATTTCTAGAAACTTTTTTTTTTTTTTTTTTTTGTGGCGGGGGCGGAGTCTTGCTTAATCGCTGAGGCTCTGGAGTGCAGTGGTGCGATCTTGGCTCACTGCAACCTCCGCCACCTGGGTTCAAGAGATTCTCCTGCCTCAGCCTCACAAGTAGCTGGGATTACAGGCATGTGTCACCATGTTCAGCTAATTTTTGCATTTTTAGTAGAGACAGGCTTTCACTATGTTGGTCAGATTGGTTTCAAACTCCTGACCTCAGGTGGTTTGCCCATCTTGGCCTCTCAAAGTGCTGGGATTTACAGAAGTGAGCCACCATGCCTGGCCTGTTTCTAGAAACTTTAAAATGATGATCTCCATGGGATTGATTTGTGTGTGTCTGGACGTGTAATTGGTTAAGGCTTATTTTCATTTCGTGGCATATGGATAAACAATTGACCTAGCTTTATGTATTGAAAATAACTTTTTCCTAACTTTGTCATAAAACAAATATCTTTCATATATAAAAGTATACGTCTTTGCTATTCATGCTTGTTTTGCATTGCCATGGAAAGTTTATAATCAGGTTTGTAAATTTACACCAAGAAAATCCATTGGGATGTTTACTGGAATTGCATTGACTCTTTATTATTATTATTTTGAGACGGAATCTTGCTCTGTTGCTCAGGCTGGAGTGCAGTGGCATGATCTCGGCTCCCTGCAACCTCCGCCTCCCAGGTTCAAGCTATTCTCCTGCCTCAGCCTCCCAAGTAGCTGGGACTACAGGCACACGCCACCATGCCCAGCTAATTTTTGTATTTTTAGTAGAGACGGGGTTTCACCATGTTGGCCAGGATGATCTTGATCTCTTGATCTCGTGATCCACCTGCCTCGGCCTCCCAAAGTGCTGGGATTACAGGCATGAGGCACTTCACCCAGAGAGGTTTTTTTTTTTTTGTTTTGTTTTGTTTTTTAAGTCTTATTCTGTCACCCAGGCTGGAGTTGAGTGACACCGTCATGACTCACTGCAGCCTCAACTCGCAGGCTCAGGTGATCCTCCCGCCCTGCCTTCTGTTTTCTGAGTAGGTGGCTGGGCCATGGGCATGCACTACCGTGGTGAGCTAATTTTATTTTTATTTTTAATTTTCAGTAGAGATAGGGTTTCACTATGTTTCCCAGACTGGTCTTGAACTCTTGGCCTTGAGAGATCCTCCCACCTCAGCCTTATAGAGTGCTGGGATTACAGGCATGAGCCACCACATCCAGCCAAGAGTTTTTATAGAATGCAGTCTCCAGCTTCCCCTACCACTTTATGGAGGTCAGTGGTTAGAACTAAAAGTTCCAACCCTTTAACACTTGGTATTCTTGGTGACCACCAGCTCTATCCTGAGGGTATCTAGGAGCTCCTACCTTAAGTCATTGAAATAGCATAGACTCAGGTGTGCACAAACAGGGCTCTCATTATGAATAACAAAAGATACTCCTGACATTCAAGAAATTCCAAGGGTTTTAGGTGCTTTGTGCCAGGAACCAGGTAACCTTGAATAGTGCTGGGGAGTTTAATGTTGTTAACCATATGTTTGGGCTTTTTTTTTTTTTTTTTTTTTAAATACAATTAGCATGGATTACTTAGAATAGAGAGTCTGTTAAAATAAGTAAAAGCATAATGTGATTGGAGTTGAAATGTAACAAAAAGCTAGCTGTTAATTGTGTAGAGTGAATTTCTGTTAAACACTTTAGAAATTTCATTGACACTTGCCTTGTTGTATCCTCTATTGCTCTTTCTCTTCCCAAATTAAAGATGAGGCTGCTCAGAAGTTTCGGTAATTAGGATGGATAGTCAGCTACTGATTTTTTTTAGAGGTTCTATCTAGGCAAAACAGCATTTTAATAAAAGATTTTTGTTTCTTACAGATTCCTGACATTCAAACAACTGACTTATAACTGACTTGTAATACATTGCTACTGTGTCAAACCAACAATGAATTGGAATGCAAAACCAAAGAGTGCTACATTACCACCACTGTATCCGAAAAGCCAGCCACCTTTTTTGCAGCAGTCTTTAATAAACCAAGTTACCACAACATCTCCAAGTTCTTTCAGCTATCCTGGAAGTAACCAAGAAGCATGCATGTATCCCAGTAATTCAAATCCAATTTCACAGCCACTGCCAAATATCCAGAATTATCCTCAACAAATCTCTGTTTCTGATATGCATAATGGGACAGTTGTGACCTCACATACTTCAGTAGAAAGAATAACATATGCAAATGTTAATGGACCCAAACAGCTAACTCAAAATTTGCAAATGTCTTCAGGAGCTACACAAAATGTATGGTCGAACTCAGCAATGAGGAATCCTGTGCATTCTCCTATTGGGGCAACTGGGTCTCATCAAACTGATTTTGGAACTAATACACCCAATATGCCTGCACTGCAGAGTCAGTTGGTAACATCAGATACCTATTCTATGCATATGCAAATGATCCCTTCTAATTCTACACAACTTCCTGTGGCTTACCAAGGAAACCAGGGACTTAACCAGTCTTTTTCAGAGCAGCAGGTTGATTGGACACAACACTATATGTCTAAGGGACTGACTTATCCAGATTACAGACCACCTCCAAAGCTATACCGTTACTCACCACAAAGCTTTTTACAAGATCCTGCCATTCAGAAAGGAAACTTTACTACATCATTACAAGTTAAAAATAGTCAGCTTCCAAATTCTGTACTAACTTTATTGTCAAAGCAGACTGCAGCTGTACCATCACAGCAGTATGCCATGCACACTGACAGAAGACCTCCTCCTCCTTACAACTGGAGATATGGAAGCCAGCCTTTGCAAAGTACTCAGTGTATTACTAAACACTTGTCTATGGAAGTTCCTCCGAGTGGAGAAATGCACTCATCTGAAATGAGGAACAGCTTTCAACAGCAGTGGCAAAACCCTAATGAAAGTATTAGCACAATTGGAAATTTCTCTAACTTAAAAGTAAGTACCAGCAGTAAACAACCTTTTAATGATCCCGTTAGATCTTCTGTGGTTGGTGTTCAGACTCTTGCTCAAAATAATGAAGAGAAAAGAAAGGATTCTTGTAATCCAACTTCAAATCAAGTACTGGACACAAGTGTTACAAAAGAAAAGCTAGTAAGGGATATTAAAACATTATTAGAAATAAAACAGAAGTTTTCAGAACTTGCAAGGAAAATTAAAATCAATAAAGATCTTTTGATGGCAGCAGGTTGTATTAAAATGACTAATACCTCTTACAGTGAACCAGGTCAGAATTCTGAATTGTCTCTGAAACAAACTTCCAAAATCCAGTCTGCACCACAGATAACTCCAGGACCGTCAGAGAAGGCAGACAGACAACCACCTACAGTAGTGAAATCTACAGAAACAAGTAAGACTGAATGTACACTGAATTCTGGCATTCAGAAAATCAATTGCAGAAGGTTTAACCAAGTTAATTCGGTTGTTTTACCAAATCCTGTCTATTGTGAAAAGCAGCCAATGCCAGACCAGACTCATGATGTGAAAGTTCTCACTTCAAAGACATCAGCTGTTGAGATGACCCAGGCAATATTGAGTACTCAGCTTTCATCAGAAAATGTTAGCAAAGTTGAGCAAAATTCAGCAGTTTGTGAAACAATTTCTATTCCCAAGTCCATGTCCACTGAGGAATATACATCAAACATTCAAAATAAAAATGCACTACTTATCAGTTTGCTTTTACAGGCAGGTAAGACTCAGAAGACAGTATTAAAAGATGCTAGTCAAACTATTCAGGATTCTAAACCAGACAGTTGTGAAATGAACCCAAGTACCCAAAAGACTGGTAACCAACTAAATTTGAAGACCATGGAAACTCCAAGTATTTCTAATGTAAGTGGTGGGACTTCGGACAACCCTTTTTGCAGTGAACAAGAATCCTCAACAAAAGGAACACCTGCTAAAAGTGACAGTAGCTGTTCCATGGAAGTGCTAGCAACCTGTCTTTCTCTTTGGAAAAAGCAACCTTCAGAAAGTACAAAAGAAAAGCAGTGTGATAAACTCAGAACAAACACAGCAGCAGTTGGTATTTCAAAGCCTGCTAACATCCATATTAAGAGTCCTTGTTCAGTTGTGGGAAATTCAAATTCTCAGAATAAAATAAGTAATCCTGCACCACAAACAGGTTTGTCAGTGGTAGTGCACAATTACGAGTCTTCAGGCATAAATACAACAAAGGGAACAGAACTTCAGATTGCTGTAGTCTCACCGTTAATTCTGTCAGATGTCAAAACATTGTCTGTCAAAGGAGTAACACCTGCAGCATTACCTGAAACAGTGTATCCAGTTATTAAAGAAGGCAGTGTTTGTAGTTTACAAAATCAGTTGGCAGAAAATGCAAAGACAGCTGCTGCTTTGAAAGTTGATGTTAGTGGACCAGTAGCAAGTACTGCAGTATCAACCAAGATTTTCCCACTAACTGAGAAGGAAAAGCAGAATGACTCAACTCCTGGTCATTCAGAAGGCGCACTTAATGTCAGTCAAGGAAAGCATGACAAATTAGAGTCAGCTATCCATTCTCCTATGAGTGATCAGCAAACCTCACAGGAATCAAGGGATAATACTGTTGTGAGTAGTGATATATTACAGATTGACAATATATGTTCTCTGGTTGAAGGTGATACTGCTTACAATTCCCAAATTGCAAAGATATTCAGCTCTGTTTCTTTGAAAGTGATTGAGCCACAGAAACCATCTCTACCCAATCAGCAAGGGATTGGTAGTGGAGAACCAGAAAAACAATCAGATGATACCACTGAAAATAAAGACTTTAGTTTTCAAAAAGATAAACCTGTACAGTGCACAGATGTTTCACAGAAAATATGTGATCAGCCAAAATCAGAGCCACCCTTAGAGTCGTCTTTTAATAATCTTGAAGTAAACAGAGGAATTCTGGAGGAAAGTAATTTGGAGCATGCCACCGAAGAAAGCACAGCTAATGATATGTGTTCATCAGCTGCTATTCAGGAGGATATTTACCCCCAGGAAACTGATGTATCCAGCAATTACACTACCCAAGGTCCTGCAAGAAATGAAATTCACAGTGATAAGGCACCTGTCTTATACCTACATGATCAGCTGTCAGAACTTTTAAAGGAGTTTCCTTATGGCATTGAGGCTGTTAATACACGTGATGGTTCTGTGGGCCAGCAAACAACATACCCGACCTCAGAAGATCAAACTGCTGATAAAACCAGTTGTGACTCCAAAGACCCAGGAGATCAAATACAAATTACAATGTTAAGCTCAGAGCAAATGAAAGAAATATTTACTGAACAGGATGATCAACCCTGTGTGGTAGACAAGTTGGAAGAACCTGAGAAAGAAAAGCCCATCACAGAGGTAGGTAGCCATTGTGACCTGCAGGCACCTGCAGGAGGAGAAAGTCGTGATTCTGTGATACTGGACTCAGAGAAAGATGACATCCACTGCTGTGCATTGGGGTGGCTCTCTGTGATTTATGAAGGAGTACCCCAGTGTCAGTGTGATTCCATCAAGAACTCAACTTCAGAGGAAGAGAAAGGAAAAGACCAGTGTTCTCCTTTGGAGACCAACAGTTGTAAACAAGGAGAGAGAACCTCTGATAGAGCTGTCCCTGTTGTTGAATCTAAGATCCTTCTAAATAATCCAAAGACGACTCTTACTCCTCCAGATGGGGAAAGTCATTTTCCTGAAATACAATACGATAATAATATAAAAGATGCATCCAAAACGAAACATAAAAGCATACCAAGAATGGAACAAGAATTAACTGCTGGTCAGTTTTCATCTAAATGTGATAAACTAGATGATCCCTTGCAAAATCACGAAAAAAAAAAACTGAGGTTTCATGAGGTAACCTTTCACTCCAGTAATAAAATGACAGCATCTTATGAACAAGCTTCTCAAGAAACCCAACAGAAGAAACATATGACACAGAACTCACGCCCGCTAAAAGCAAAAACAGCTTTTTTGTCAAATAAAGATCTATATAAGAAGCATAGTTCCTTGGGACAGTCATCGCCAGAAAAGATAAAATTGAAATTCAAACCAGATGGCTTCAAACAAAAACATTTGGAAAAAAGGAAATTAGACCAAGGGAACATATTAGATATGGAAGTAAAGAGGAAGAAACATGATAAACAAGAACAGAATGAAAGTGTGGGAGCTACATTCAAATTAGGTGAGTCTTCGTCAAACCCAAAGGAGAGAGCCATTGTTAAGGAAAAGATAGTATCAAATACTAAGTCTTTAGACACGAAAGCTAGTTCATCTAAATTTAGAATTCCAATTCCTAAGGAGTATTTACAAAGGCAGAAACATAAAGAAGCTGTGAGTAATAAAGCGTTGAAAATCTGTGTGAAAAATGTACCATGTGATTCTGAACGCGTGAGACCCAGTAAATTTGTGCAGGTCGGAAGTTGTGGGAAATTGAATGAGAGACACAGCAGCAGTGTACAGACCTCTAAAGAATCATTAAATGGCTTGACAAGCCATGGTAAAAGCCTCAAAATCCACCATTCTGAGGAGTCTAAAACATACAATATTTTAAAGAATGTTAAAGAAAAAATTGATAGAAAGCAGTCTGACAAAATATGGATTGACCAGACTAAATTAGACAAGAAATTAACCAGTATAAGCAGTGAAGCTCAATTCAGCCAAATACCTCCCCAAGTAAAGGATCAAAAGAAATTGTATCTGAATAGAGTTGCATTTAAATGCACTGAACGTGAAAGCATTTGTCTCACCAAATTAGACAGTTCACCCAGGAAGCTTCATAAAGATAAAGAGAAGAGACAGGAAAATAAATGTAAGGCCTTTTTACCAGCAAAAGATAACACAGATAAATCAAACATGCTGGAGTTTAAATTATGTCCAGATATCTTACTAAAGAATGCAAACCCTGTGGAAGAACGGAAGGATGTAAAGCCTCATCCCAGGAAGGAGCAAGCCCCTGTGCAAGGTCCAGTATGATTTTCTTGGTGGTGTCTACAACATTGTAAAGAGCCATAGGTCAATATTTGGGCTAGCACCTCTCATGCTGTCTGGGCTGCTGGGAAAGACTTAAATGTGTTATGCCACTACTGTACCTAGTATTTGTTTTGCCTGGTAAACCTATGTTTTATTGGGGAATATTTGTTTTGTGTTTATTGCCACCTTATTGTAAGTTGTAGGAAATTGGTAGTCACGACAAGCTATATAAAACTTGCCAAATAGAAATATTTTAGTTAGTACCCAAAAGGCTGTACTGTGAAAAACATTTCCACATTCCTTGAATGTCAGAAAAGTGTCAAGTTGCCAGTGTTGTAAAGTCTTGATTTTGTTAATTTTCCTTTGGACTTGTAATTTCAAAGACCTGTGAACTTGAAATTTTGTTCTAAATACTAGAGGATATGTAATTATTAATAATGAAGTCTTTTTGTTCATATGGAAATGGGTTGACTAATTGTCATCTTTGAAACAGTTGATGACTGTGTTATCACTATAGTTAAAATGGTAACACCTAGCCTACTCAGAAGCTGGAAGGACCATGAAGGTAGTATTGTCCGGTGTTACAATTTAAAATCTGTAGAGCCAAGCTGGCAGCTTATGAATATTAGGTAACCTAATGGTAGACTTCTCAATGTAGTGCAGGAAGGAAGGAGAAAATTGATAGCTAGTTATTTGTGGTACTAAGGGAACATTTAGAGGTTGTGGATATTATATGTAAAGCATTGTGCTAAGAAACTCAAGACTGGAAAACTTAAGGATTTGAATGGAAATTGGAGTCTTTGCTTTTCTGACTATGTTTGTTGGGGTTCATAAAACAATAGCATAAATAGGATATGTTTTCCTGGAAAAGAATATAGGGATATACTCATTTTATAAAAAATTAGTGCTTTCAATAGATTCTTTCATTTGGGTCCTTAGAATTTGAGGTGTGGATATAATCAGAACATGGGAAACGGGTGGGGGTGTGTAACTTTCTATCTCATGTGTCCTTAAATATCTTGATGTGTTAACCTGTTCAGCTCAGGTGAGGGGAACATAATTACATAGTAAGGATAAACTCATTTTTTAATGATGAGATAAGCATTTCAAATAGGGGAAATTATTTTTCCAGTTCTTTTTATTGAGTTCTGTTACATATGGTTATATCAAGTGCCTTCCAAAATCTGTTTTCGGCTTACATGATTTTCCTTCATTGTAGTACTAAAGGAGATGATTAGCAATATCTAGAGTTCTGAAAATGAATATTTAAATAGTTTCAGGAATAAAAAGTACAAAAGAAGACTGGTTAAAATGTGTTACTATGAAGAAAAAAACACAGAAAAACAGCCAAGAAAAAGGTAAAGTATTTTTAAGTCTTGTTTCTACTTATCTGCCTATCTGGTATATGAAAGTTAGATTATGATTATGATATGATTGTAAAGTATGATTTTATCCTTTTTTTTTTTTTTTGTTATTTTTTGGTTTGAATGAGATGAAGTTTGCTGCAGTGTCGCAATCTCGGCTCACTGCAACCTCTGCCTCCTGGGTTCAACCAATTCTTCTGCCTCAGTCTCCCCCGAGTAGCTGGGACTACAGGTGCACACCACCATGCCCAGCTAATTTTTGTATTTTTAATAGAGGCAAGGTTTCACCAAACTAGCCACAGTGGTCTCAGTCTCTCGAGCTTATGATCTGCCTGCCTTGGCCTCCCAAAGTGCTGGGGTTACAGGTGTGAGCCACCATGCCCGGCCCCATGTTCTTTTTTTCAGTCATTCAGTGTTGGTACTTGAGTGATAGGAGACATTTTCCTGTTGTTATGCTGTGGGACTTAACTTTCTTTTAACAGGAAAATAATTCTCATCACAATAAGTTAGATAAGATTTTTGTTTTACCTGTATAGTTCCAGACAGCAAATACTTTAGGTTTTCTGGGTCATCAAGTGTATGTCCTGACTACTCAGCTCTGAGTCTGTTGTTTCAAGGAAGTGGCTGCAGATAATATGTAGATGAGTATCAGCTGTGTTCTGATTACCTTTTTTTTTTTTAAAGACAGAGTCTTACTCTGTCACCCAGGCTGGAGTGCAGTGGCATGATCTTGCTGCACTGCAAGTGATTCTTCTCTGTCAGCCTCTCGTAGCTGGGACTACAAGTGCACACCACCACACCCAGCTAAATTTTTTGTATGTTTAGTAGAGACAGGGTTTCACCATGTTGGCCAGGCTAAACTGGGATCAGGTGGTCCACAAAGTACTGGGATTACAGGCATGAGCCATCACGCCTGGCCTCTATTTAAACTTTATCTACCAAAATAGGCAGCAGGCTGGACTGTTTGCCAGCCCCTGAATTCGATTATTCACGTGTAAATTTCATTAAACCTCAATACAATTTAGGCAAGGATATTCCCATTTTATAGATAAGAGGTGTGACATCATTTGACTTATGTGTCATTGCTAGTTACTGAATAGGGACTGGAACCTGGTCCCCTCTCTTCAAAGTCCGTTAAGTATGGTTGAGGTATAGTATGGTTGAGCTATAGTCAGCCCTCCATATCTGCGTGTTCTGTATCTGTAGATTCAAACAACTGTGGATTGAAAATACTTGGGAAAAAAAAATAAAAATAGAAACTTGAAAGACAATACAGTGTAACAACTGTTTACATAGGATTTACGTTGTATTTGGTATTAAAAGTCACCTGGAAATGATTTAAGGTATGTAGGGGGTATGCTTTAGATTAGGTAAAAATGCTATGCCATTATATAAGGGACTTAAGCATCCCCAGATTTTGGTATCTATTTGGGTGGGTGCTGCAGAGGCGTCCTGGAATCAATCCCTCTTCAATACTGAGGGATGACTGTTTTTTACTAATGAGAGACTGATCTTAGCTGTGTTATTTGCTGGGAAGGTATTTGGGCTGAGGACCAACTAAAGAAGCTAGAGTTTTGAGTTAGTTTAATTTAGTTTTGAGATGCTCTGTTGCCCAGGCTGGAGTACAGTGGCATGGTCTCAGCTCACTGCAGCCTCTGCCTCCTGGATTCCAGTGAGTCTCCTGCCTCTGCCTCCTGAGTAGCTAGAACTACAAGTGCACTACCATGCCTGGGTAGTTCTTGTATTTTTAGTAGAGACAGGTTACTTTCACTATGTTGACCAGGCTGGTCCCAAACTCCTGAACTCATGTAATCCCCCCACCTCCGCCTCCCAAAGTGCTAGGTTACAGGTGTGAGCCACCGCATCCAGCCAAGTATTTGATAGTTAATACAGTGAAAGTACCTTGTTTTTAGGGTTTGGCTTGAGAATTAAAAGCTAGAGCTCAAATGTTTTGTCTTAGTTTTGGTTTATTAAATAGGCAAAGGGGTTCAGAGCTTCAAAAAAGGAGAGCAGCAAAATTTTACTAAGAGAAAGAAGCACATCTTTTTTTTTTTTTTTTTTTTTTTTTTTTTTTTTTTTT
>NW_022437006.1:682243-709190 GCF_009761245.1 Sapajus apella
TTTTTTTTTTTTTTTTTTTTTTTTTAAGATGGGGTTTCGGCCGGGCGCGGTGGCTCACGCCTGTAATCCCAGCACTTTGGGAGGCCGAGGCGGGTGGATCACGAGGTCAAGAGATCGAGACCATCCTGGTCAAAATGGTGAAACCCGTCTCTACTAAAAATACAAAAAATCAGCTGGGCATGGTGGTGCGTGCCTGTAATCCCAACTACTTAGGAGGCTGAGGCAGGAGAATTGCCTGAACCCAGGACGCGGAGGTTGCAGTGAGCCAAGATCGTGCCATTGCACTCCAACCTGGGTAACCCTGATGGCCAGGCTGGTCTTGAACTCCTGGCCTCAGGTGATCCACCCACCTCGGCCTCCCAAAGTGCTAGGATTACAGGCGTGAGCCATGGCGCCCGACCTAGAAGCACATCTTACAAAAGGAATTGACAAAGGTTGTGAAGAGAACTTCAAACAAATATGTAGAAGCAGGCATGTAAAAATTGAGCAGAGGCCGGGCAGAGTGGCTGGCTGACACCTGTAATCCTAGGACTTTGGGAGAGGCCGAGGCGGGTGGATTGCCTGAGGCCAGGAGTTCGAGACCACCCTGGCCAACATGGTGAAATTCTGTCTCTACTAAAAATATAAAAATTAGCTGGGTGTGTGGCACACCTGTAATCCTAGCTACTCAGGAGGCTGAGACAGGAGAATCACTTGAAGCCAGGAGGCAGAGATTCCAGTGAACTGAGATTGAACCACTATACTCCAGCCTGGGTGACAGAGCAAGATTCTATCTGGGAAAAAAAAAAAAGAGTCAGATAGGATTGAAACATGCATATGGGAAAAAACTTGAATCACTGCAGAAGTACGCTCTTAATCAGAACAGGACAAATAACCTAAAGAGGAGTGAATGAAGAGCAGTGAGAGGCCTGAGTGGAAAAAAGCGCCCCTCAGGTTGGAAGGGAGAAAGACAAAAATGAGAAAGATACAAATGGGCATGGAGATTGGGGCAAGGAAAAAGCTCCTTGGAAACAGGAGAGACATGATCATTATCTCAAAGAAAAAGCAAGAGGCATGTTTGAAATCTGAAACTGAAAAGACAGATACACAGGATTGACCAGAGAGGCTCAGAGATAAGCATGAGCTAAGTGACATGTGCAAATAGCACAGCAGGATGAGCAGTGCATGGCGAATGTGAGGTCGAAATACTCAATCACAGTGAAAGAAAAACACAAGCCAGGAGATGAGTCATACATCCCTGTCATAGCATGACAAGACACAAGTAGGTGAGACCTAAGTGAGAAGAAAGAAAACCTCAGGTGGTGCTACACAGGCAATTTTATTTACTTATCTTTTCTTTTTTATTTTTTAGATCTCGCTCTGTTGCCCAGGCTGGAGTGCAATGGAGCGATTTCAGCTCACTGCAGCATCCACTTCTTGGGTTCAAGCGATTCTCCTGCCTTGGCGTTAACCTCCTAAGTAGCGTGAGCCACCACACCTGGCTGATTTTTGTATTTTTAGTAGAGACAGGGTTTCACCATGTTGTCCAGGCTGGTCTTGAACTCCTGACCTCAAACAATCTGCCCACCTTGGCCCGCCAAAGTGCTGAGCCACCATGCCCGGCTACATGGGCATTTTTAGAAGGCTATGAGGGATGAATGAAGCTGGCTCTGAAGAAGGGATCTCTGAGGAATAGTGAATTACACACCTCAGACAAAAAGGCTAGAGAACTGTGAACCAACTGTGAAGTGAGAGAAAAATGCTTCGGTCTCCCAGACAGCTATAAAAGAAACTTACCTGGCCTGTGTTGGGCCCATGTGCATCATCCCAGCACTTGGGAGGCCAAGGCCAGAGGATGGCTTGAGCCCAGGAGTTTGAGACAAGCTTGAGCAACATCAGGAGACCCCTTCTCTACAAAGAACTTTTTTTTGTTTATTTTTGAGACAGAGTCTCACTCTATCGCCAGGAGCCAGGCTGGAGTGCAATGGCACGATCTTGACTCACTGCAACCTCCGCCTCCCGGGTAGCTGGAACTACAGGTTCATGCCACCATGCCCAGCTAAATTTTTTTTTGTATGTTTCGTGGAGACGGGGTTTCACCATGTTGGCCAGGATGGTCTTGATCTCTTGACCTCATGATCTACCGGGCCGGCCACAAAGAACTTTTTAAAAAATTAGCCGGGTGGAAGGGAGTGCACCTGTAGTCCCAGCTTCTTGGCAAACTGAGGAAGGAAGATCACCTGAGCCCATGAGTTGAGGCTGCATTAAGCCCTGATGGCAGCACTGCACTCCAGCCTGGGCAACAGAGCCAAGACCCTGTCTCAAAAAACAAAACAAAACCACAAAACACAGGAGAAACAAACACCTAAATTTGGTAGCAAAGTTTGCAGCATGTTTGAAGTCCTAAGCTAGGGTAAAGAGATGAAGAGGAAATGACAAGAATTTCTTGGAAAGTAACTTAAGAGATCATCTTAGGCTTCAGTGTTACTAATTCTCAAAGAAAGCAAACAAGTAAAATTTGCAGCAGATATAAAGAACTAACAGAATACTCCATACACTCAGGTAGAAAAAGACAAAACCAGGACCCCATTATTCAGAAGGAAATAGCTACAGCAGGAATGAAATGTACAGATAAACCCTAACTTCAGTGGTTTGACTAAGGATTTCTTGACTATGATGGTATGAAAGTGATACACGTTAAGTAGAAAGTGTATTTTGAGTACCCATACAGCAATTCTGTTTTTCATTTTCACTATAGTATTAAATAAATCAGGCCAGACATGGTGGCTCATACCTGTAATCCCAGCACTTTGGAGGTTGAGGTGGGTGGTTCACGAGATCAAGAGATCAAGGCAATCCTGGCCAACATGGTGAAAACCCCATGTCTACTAAAAATATAAAAACTAGGTGAGCGTGGTGGCACATGCCTGTAGTCCCAGCTACTCAGGAGGCTGAGGCAGGAGAATTGCTTGAACCTGGGAGGCAGAGGTTGCAGTGAGCTGAGATCACGCCACTATACTACAGCCTGGCAACAGAGTAAGACTCCATCTCAAAACATAGTAATCACATGAGACATTGAATGCTTTTTTGTTTTGTTTTTCAAAACAGGCTTTGTATTCGATTTTGTCCAATTGTAGGCTAATGTAAGTGTTCTGAGAGTGTTTAAGGTAGGCTAGGCTAGGCTAGGCTATGTTATTTAGTAGGTTACGTGTTTTAAATATATTTTTGGCCCAACATGGTGGCTTACGCCTGTAATCCCAGTACTTTGAGAGGCCGAGGCAGGTGGATCACCTGCCTGGCCAACATAGTGAAACGTGCAGTCTCTACTAAAAAGGCAAAATTATTAGCCAGGCATGGTGGCGGGCGCCTATAATCTCAGCTACTCAGGAGGCTGAGGCAGGAGAATTGCTTGGAATCCGGGAGGTGGAGGTTGCAGTGAGCTGAGATTGCACCATTACACTCCAGCCTGAGCCAACAACAGCAAGACTTGGTCAAAGTGTGTGTGTGTGTGTGTGTGTGTGTGTGTGTGTGTGTGTGTGTGTGTGTGTGTGTGTGTTTGTTTTTCTCTCCTTCTTGAGATAGCCTCACTCTGTTGCCCAGGCTGGAGTGCAGTGGCACAATATCAGCTCACTGCAGCCTCTGCCCAGCTAATTTTTGTACTTTTAGTAGAAGCAGGGTTTCATCATGTTGGCCAGGCTGGTCTCTAACTGGCTTCATGTGATCCACCCACCTTGGCCTCCAGAGTGCTGGGATTACAGGCGTGAACCATCATGCCCAGCCTTAACATATTTTCAGTAGGTGATGGGTCATTATAAAAAGAGGATACTGAAATTAATGTAATACTGAAGTGGTCTAAAGAAACAGGAAAGTATGGACATGGTACCAAAATATGAAAACTATCCTTTTCATGTACTGTTGGGGACTGACTCATACTTGTATTCTTTGTTTTTTTGTTTGTTTTGTTTTTCTTTGAGATAGAGTATCACTTTTGTTGCCCAGGCTGGAGTGCAGTGGTGTGATCTCAGCTGCGTGCAACCTTCACCTCCCAGGCAAATGATTCTCCTGCCTCAGCCTTCTGAGTAGCTGAGATTACAGGCATGTACCACCATGCCTGATTAATTTTGTGTTTTTACTTGAGATGGAGTTTCTCCATGTTGGCCAGGCTGGTCTCGAACTCCCCACCTCAGGTGATCCGCCCACCTCGGCCTCCCAAAGTGCTTGGATTATAGGCGGGAGCCACCACTCCCGGCCTACTTGTACTCTTTATATTGCTAGTTTACATAGCTGTTTAAAAGGTCACATTAATGTTTTTTGCAATTATATATTTTATTTAGCCAAGAGTAAGGTAGAGCAGAACAGCCCAAGGGAATTGAGGATGGGGCAAGGAAGTGAGATTAGAAAACAGCTCCCAAAAGAATGGCAGGTTGTCATGTGCATATAACTTACAACTCGATGGGTGAAGAGCCACAGTTCTCAAACTTTTGCTTAACTCCTTGCCTTAATTTTTTATCCCACAAATAGATACTTTCCCTTTCAGTTTTGATTATGTATGGACCACAGCTAACATTAGGGTAAGTAAACTTTGTTTCTTTTAGATAATATTAATTCAAGACACCCGAAGAGAAGCTTCAGTGCAGATGGATTTGAGATGCTACAAAACCCTGTAAAGGATTCAAAAGCAATGTTTCAAACCTACAAAAAGATGTACCTGGAGAAGAGAAGTAGAAGCCTTGGTAGCAGTCCTGTAAAATAATTATAATATGTGGTTTTGTAGTTGCCACTGGGAAATTTCTTTCCTTTTCAGTTCAGAATATTTTGCTGTAACTAATCAAAATGCCATGATAAAGTTTGGTTCCCACTTTCATTGTATTTCATTGAAAGTGCTTAATGAAAACAGCTTGAGAACTTTGGGTAGGCATATGTAAGAAATGGATGTATTCATCGGGGAAACAGTAAGATATTTGAATGTCTACTTTATTGAACCAGGTTTACCATTATTTAAAAAGGTATGCTTATACAAATAGATTGGAAATCCTATCCGTCCTGAGGGAGGACTGTTCCTCAGTTAAGGACTTGTTTATTTAAATGGGACTGTAAATATGTTTTGGTTTCTAAGCTGTATTAGCAAAACTTATTTTTCAGAAATGCCCACTGTGATGTGAATGTCAAAGTATATTCTTAAGTATTTTATAACAAATCGTAAACTTTTTTTGTTTCCAGAAGTCTTATTTTATACTTGTGAAACTGAACATGATTTTTGGACAATGTTTAAACATTACTTTTCATACTTGAAATAAACATTTATTTTTTAAAAAACTAATTTGCAATCTTCACAGTTCAGTTTCTTATTGGTATCCTACCTTTAAGGACCCATTTTGGAAAGTGCTTTCAAAAGCTGAAATGTCACAGCTTATTGGCTATGACAGTAGTTGTTTTTAGATTGCATTCAGATGAGAACACAAAAATTTACAAGGTTCAGGAAATTGCAAGAAAGTGTGGAAGTCAAGATATAACTTTCTAGTTTTATTTTATGACTGCTAGGAAAGGGTCAGTTTTTGTTCTGAGACAGGATCTCACTTTCTAGGCTGGAGTACTGTGTTAGGATCATGGATCACTGTAATCACTGCTCCTGGGCTTAAACAATCCTAGCTCTGCCTCCTAAGTAGCTGAGACTACAGTGTGCTACTATACCTGGCTAATTAAAAATGTATGATTTAATTTGCTAATCTTTATATTGTTCCAATTTTAGTATGTGTGCTGCCAAAGTGAGCACATAATTTAAAAATATATATATATTTTTTTTGGAGACAAGAGATTTCATCATGTTGTCCAGAATGGTCTTGAACTCCTGGGCTCAACCAATACTTCGGCCTCGACCTCCCAAAGTACTGGGATTACAGATGTCAGCTACCACACCCAGAACATGTTGGTTATTTTATAAAATCTTAATGCTGGCCAGGTGCAGCGGCTAGCACTTTGGGAGGCCGAGGTAGGTGGATCATGAGGTCAGAAGATCAAAACAATCCTGGCCAACATAGTGAAACCCTGTCTCTACTAAAAATACAAAAAAAATGTAGGCATGGTGGCACTTGCCTGTAATGCCAGCTACTTGGGAGGCTGAGGCAGGAGAGTTGCTTGAACTAGGGAGTCAGAGGTTGCAGTGAGCCTAGAACGCGCTGCTGCACTCCAGCCTCGCAATAGAGCAAGTCTCCGTCTCAACAAAATCTTCTTGCTATGTCTAATTTTCATTTATAAACTATGTACAAGGTAGACCAATGGATTTTAATGAAACATTGCAATTTCTTGTGCTTTCAGCTTTCATATTACAACCAACCTTTAGGAAACAACTACAGTCATGCATTATTTAATGACAGGGATATGTTCTGAGAAATGCATCTCTAGGTGATCTTGGTTTGTTTGTTGAGATGGAGTCTCATTCTTTTGCGCAGGCTGGAGTGCAGTAGCACAATCTCCATTCACTGCATCCTCTACCTCTTGGGCTGAAGCACTTCTCCTGCTTCAGCCTCCCAGGTAGCTGGGATTACAGGCACATAGCATCACACCTTGCTAATTTTTGTATTTTTAGTAGAGATGGGGTTTACCATGTTAGGCTGGCCTCGAACTCCTGACCTCAGGTAATCCACCCTTCTCAGCCTTCCAAAGTGCTGAAATTGCAGGTGTGAGCCACCACACCTGGCCTTCATTTTTTAGAGAGTAAAAAATTATAAATATTATGCCTAAATAAGAGATCGGTTCCCCTCTGGCCATCTCTGCCTGCCTCGGCTTCCTAAAGTACTGGGATTACAGGTGTGAGCCACTGTGCCTGGCCAGTTTTGTTCTTGTGTGACTATCCTAGAATGTATTAGGTTTGTGTAAACTTAGTTTGAATATCCTAAATCTAAAATCCAGGGCTGGTCATGGTGGCTCACACCCATAAGCCCAGCACTTTGGGAGACCAAGGCAGCCAGATCACCTGAGGTCAGGAGTTCAAGACAGCCTGACCAATACGGTGAAACCCCTTCTAAAAACAAAATTAGCTGTGGTGGCAGGTACCTGTAATCCCAGCTCTTGGGAGGCTGATGCAGTAGAATTGCTTGAACCCAGGAGGCAGAGGTTGCAGTGAGCCAAGATCATGCCATTGCACTCCAGCCTGGGCAACAAGAGCAAAACTCTGTCTCAAAAAAAAAAAAAAAAAATCCAAAGTGTTCAAAAATCTGAAATTTTCTGAATACCAATGTGACAAAGAAAATGCTTGTTTGAGCATTTTGGATTTTGCATCTTGGTATTAGGGATGCCTAGGTGATAAGTATAATGCCAATATTCCAAGATCCAAAAATATCTGAAATGTTTTCAGTCCCAAGCATCTCTAATAAGGTGTAGTTAATTGAGATGTCCTACTGCATGCCTAATCCGTATGGTATACATTATTGCTCACAGGCCACAAATGTGGACATCATGTTGCTGTACTGAATGCCGTAGGAAATTATAACAGTATTTGTGTCTCTAAACATAGAAAAGGTACTGTAAAAATGCAGTATAAAAAATAAATAGTGCCCAGCACAGTGGCTCATACCTGTAATGCCCGCACTTTGGGAGGCCCAGCTTGGGTGGATCACCTGAAATCAGGAGTTTGAGACCAGCCTGGCCAACATGGTGAAACCTGGGCTCGACTAAAAATACAAAAAATTAGCTGGATGTGGTGGTGCATACCTGTAATCCTAGCTACTTGGGAGGCAGAGGTTGCAGTGAGCTGACATTGCACCTCTGCACTCTGGTCTGGGCAACAAGAACAAAACTCCATCTCAATGAACAAATGAATGATGTACCTGCTTTGGGCACTTAAACAAGAACCACGAGTGCAACTTGCAGGATGAAGTTTTTTGCAAGTCAGTGAATTGCAAGTAAGTGAATGTGGAGGCCCAGGTCATTACTTATACTACTGTTGACTTTATGAACACTGTACACTTAGGTTACACTAAATTTATTATTATTCTGAAATGAAGTCTCACTCTGTCACCCAGGTTAGAATACAGTGCTGCAATCTCAGCTCGCTGAAACCTCTGCCTCCCATTTTCAAGCTATTCTCCTATACCTCATCCTCCCAAGTAGCTGGGACCACAGGCACGAGGCAGCATGCCTGTAACTAAATTTATTATTTAAAACTTCAATAGATCTTAGCTTATGGTAACTATATGAACTTTTAAAATATTTAACTTAATTTTTAATTTTATCTATTATTCATTTTGAGACAGGGTTATGAGACTTTTTTTTTTTTTTTTTTTTGAGTCAGAGTTTCGCTCTTGTTACCCAAGCTGGAGTGCAATGGCGCGATCTCGGCTCACCGCAACCTCCGCCTCCTGGGTTCAGGCAATTCTCCTGCCTCAGCCTCCTGAGTAGCTGGGATTACAGGCACGCGCCACCATGCCCAGCTAATTTTTTGTATTTTTAGTAGAGACGGGGTTTCACCATTTTGACCAGGATGGTCTCGATCTCTTGACCTCGTGATCCACCCGCCTCGGCCTCCCAAAGTGCTGGGATTCCAGGCGTGAGCCACCGCGCCCGGCCCGAGACTTTTTAACTCGTAATAACATAGCTTAAAACACAAGCATGTCGTATAACTACAAAGTTTTTGTTTTGTTTTGTTTTGTTTTTTGTTTTTTTGGTTTTTTTTTTGAGACCAAGTCTTGCTCTGTCACCCAGGCTGGAGTGCACTCCTGTGATCTTGGCTCACTGCAACCTCCGCCTACTGGGTTCAAATAATTCTCCTGTCTCAGCCTCCCAAGTACCTGGGATTACAGGCATCTGCCACCATGCCCGCTAATTTTTGTATTTTTAGTAGAAATAGGGTTTCGCCATGTTGGCCAGGCTGGCCTCGGACTCCGAACCTCAGGTGGTCCGCCCACCTCAGCCTCTAAAGTGCTGGGATTACAGGTGTGAGCCACTGTGCTCAGCCTGTACAAAGTTTTCCTAAAGGCCCATGAAAGCAGACAGAACATCCCCATGCATGTTCTGCTAGGCATTTAATGTTAGCTTTTCCCTGTCTGCACTATGCCGGTTTGTAGAGAAATACATGTGAATGAACCTCAGCCTCCTGAGTAGCTGAGACAACAGGCACCCACCATCAGGCTGAGCACCTGGTTGCCCTGTATTCCGATCATAAATCTTTCAACCTCTAGGACATGGACCAATAACATTTAGTATATTTGGCTGTGGCTATTTTAAGCTTAGATATTTGCCTTCAAATATTCTACTTTATATATATATATTTTTTTTTTGTTTGTTTTGTTTTTGAGATGGAGTTTCACTCTTGTTACCCAGGCTGGAGGCAATGGCGCGATCTCGGCTCACCGCAACCTCCGCCTCCTGGGTTCAGGCAATTCTCCTGCCCCAGCCTCCTGAGTCGCTGGGATTACAGGCACGCGCCACCATGCCCAGCTAATTTTTTGTAGTTTTAGTAGAGACGGGGTTTCACCATGTTGACCAGGATGGTCTCGATCTCTTGACCTCGTGATCCACCCGCCTCGGCCTCCCAAAGTGCTGGGATTACAGGCTTGAGCCACCGCGCCCGGCCTACTTTATATTTTTTTAAATAAAATATAAATGTCGGCCAGGGGCAGTGGCTCACGCCTATAATCCCAGCACTTTGGGAGGCCGAGGTGGGTGAATCACAAGGTCAAGAGATCGAGACCATCCTGGTTAACATGGTGAAACCCTATCTCTACTAAAAATACAAAAACTAGCTGGGTGTGGTGGCGCGCACCTGTAGTCCCAGCTACTCAGGAGACTGAGGCAGGAGAATTGCTTGAACCTGGGAGGTGGAGGTTGCGGTGAGCTGAGATCATGCCACTGCACTCCAGCCTGGTGCCTGGTGACAGTGAGACTCTTGTCTCAAAAAAATTTATTTATCTGTATGTCTGTCTATCTATCTATCTATCTAAATGTCTAGTGAATCCTTTGTAGTTGTTGTTGGTTTCATGTTTTGGAGACAGGTTCTTGCTCTGCCACCCAGACTCAAGTGCAACCATGTGGTCACAGCTCGCTGCAGCCTTGACCTGGGCTCAAGTGATCCTCCCACTTCAGCCCCTTGAGTAGCTGGGACTGCAAGTGTGCACCACCACCCTTGGATAATTTTTTATTTTTTGAAGCAATGAGGTCTTCCTGTGTTGCTGAGTCTGGTCTCTAACTCTTGGGCTCAAGCAATCCTCCCATGTCAGTTCCCCAAAGTGCTAGATTACAGGCATGAACCGCCATGCCTCTTCATATCTGGCTTTCTGTTATAATAGAGTGGATTTTGTCATTTTGATACCCTACACAACATTGGTCCATTTCTTTGATGATATTATGCCAATTGGACCTGATAAGCAGAAAATAATAAGCATCCTACGAGACTTAATAAAACACATGCGTGACAGAGGATGGGAAGGAAACCTTGAATAATTTATGAACATATCCGTGAAGTTTTGATAGTCTTGATTGTAGTCTTGTGTATATTGTACCATCTACCACAAAGTAAGAGGTATGTTTGATGGAGCTTAGTGAAGTTTGGAGGGAATATACACCATCTATGGACATGCCACCCTAAGCAGTTTATCAGGTAATTCACACAACTCTAATTTTATGTGATTTCTCAAGCAAAGGCTTCGCATCACGACCAGGCTGTGGTGCAAGCTGCCCTGCCCCCCCAAGCCTAATGGCTCCAGCCACCATGCTAGGCTAATTTTTTGTACTTTTAGCACAGATGAGGTAAGCATAATGTTTTCAAGGCTTATCTGTGTTGTAGCATGTATCAATATTTCATTCCTTTTGGCCGGGCATGGTGACTCACACCTATAATCCCAGCAATTTGGGAGGCCGAGGTGGGTGGATGACCTGAGGTCAGGAGTTCGAGACCAGCCTGAACAATATGGTCAAACCTCATCTCTATTAAAAATACAAAAAATTAGCCGGGCATGGTGGCAGGCACTTGTAATCCCAGTTATTTGGGAGGTGAAGGCAGGAGAATTGCCTGAACCCGGGAAGCAGAGGTTGCAGAGAGCTGAGATTGCACCATTGTACTCCAGCCTGGGCAACAAAGGAAGACTCCATCTCATAAAAAAAAAAAAAAAAAAATCGCCAAAGCTCTTGTGGACAAAAGGATTCTTCCCCAGCTTCGCCTTTTTTGCTGCCTTGGCTTATCTCTGTCGCTGACCTGCTGTACTAACCACTGCCCTCCAGTTGCCATATGCCTGTTGGTGATAGTGTCCTGGCACTTGATCAATAAAGCACCTTCAGGAGGCTGTTGAGGCTTATCGGTCTCAGCCGACTGCTGCCACGACTCCCTGGACTAGGACTCAGCCAACCTGAATTTAAGCTTCTGCAACATCTAGAAGTGTATGTTCTTTTCATTCACTTTCTTCACATATGAAAAACAAGAGCTTCACTCTAAAATATTTAAAGTTTGTTTTATCATCTAATTCCAAAAGGATGAGGCCTTCAGAAGATGATGTGGAAAGTTCAAAAGAAATTAAGAATCATCTAAAATCCCATGCATTAGCAGTAACAATGATTAATATCTAGCTATATTTCAAATAGCTTGTGTCTAGGGTCCTCCCAAAGCTCTACATTTCTTCTGGATGCAGTGGACATTTGTGTAAGTTTATTTCACTTCAGTTATACGGACCTTTTTTTGGAGCCTTCAAGTGTTCTTCTCGTTTTTTTTTTATTTTTTATTTTTTAGAAATAAGGTCTCACTATGTTGCCCAGGCTGGTCTTGAAGTCCTGAGCTCAAAGAATCCTCCTGCCACGGCCTCCCAAAGTGCTAGGATTACAGGTGTGAGCCACTGCATCCAGCCCTCAAATGTTCCTAGCAGACTTTACGTCGAGACTGTTGCACAGACTGTTTTGCCTGTCTGGAACAATATCTGCCTAGATAACTACATAGACACTCCATACAGGCCCCCAGATGTCATTTTTCAGAGATACCTTCCCTGGCCAGCTGATAACAAACTACACCAGCATCCTTGGAGCTGATTTATTTTTTCTCACAGTGACTAACACAGTCCTCCATTACATCACAGGTTTATTTGTTTGTTGTTCTCTCCTACTAGAATTTAAATCTCTGAGGACAGGAACTTTGCTTTTTTCCAAGTGCCTATCTTTTATTTTTATTTTTGACAAAAACAAGCCCCAGAGCTGCTAGGGAGCTGCCTTCTCCATCCGCAGAGAAAGTGCTTGACCCTGCAGAGCAGCCAGGTTGAAAAAAGTTTTGAGCCCTAAAATCATGAGAAAACAGGACAGAGAGGTGCTCTGAACCAGTTCCAGATTTTGCCAACTGTTAGACAAGAACTCTAGAATCTTTATGGTAGTAAAATGCCAGAAAGAAAATTCTGCATTGAAAGAATGGCTTATCACTTACTATAATGATCCAGCCTTTTAGAAGGATGCAAAATGGAATATCTGAAGAAGAGGGAAGAATCCAGAAGAACTGGAATTCCTACAAAGAGAAGGCTACAGAAGCTTCCCACAAGCATGTACGCAAACAGTCAACTAACACTCAGGACCTCTCATACTCATGGAAGTCATTCCTAGTATGGAATTATCCTTTAGATAATGGACTCAAGAATGTGTGTTTCCTTTATCTTAATTATGGAAATACTAAGTGGTTTTTTTTTGTTTGTTTGTTTTTTGAGATGGGGTTTCACCACGTTGGCCATGCTGGTCTCAAACTCCTGACCTCAGGTGATCCGCCCACCTTGGCCTCCCAAAATGCTAGGATTACAGGCGTGAGCCACCACACCCAGCCGGAAATACTAATTTTATGTGAAATAAAGATTTTTCTTATTTCAAAAAATATATAAACCGCTGCCATAAGTGCTTTACAAACAGAAACTGATTTTTGTCCTCATAATAACCCTCTGAGGTAGGTACTATTATTTATTATTCCCCTTTAACAGATGAGGAAGTGGAGGCACAGAAAGGTAAAGCCCATTGTCCAAGGTTAGGCAGCTAGTAAGGGCAGACCACGTATTTGAACTCAGACTGATTCCAGAGCTTGTGCTAGCTATTAATTAATTAATTAATTAATTAATTTTATTTGAGACACAGTCTCTCTCTGCTGCCCAGGTTGGAGTGCAGTGGTGCAATCTTGGCTCACTGCAAACTCTACCTCCTGGGTTCAAGCAATTCTCCTGCCTCAGCCTCCTGAGTACAGGCACATGCCACCATGCCCGGCTAATTTTTTGTATTTTTAGTAGAAACAGCGTTTCACCATGTTGGCCAGGCTGGTCTCAAACTCCTGACCTCAGGTGATCCACCCACCTCGGCCTCCCAAAGTGCTGAGATTACAGGCGTAAGCCATGACGCCCAGCCTAATAATAATTTCAAATTAAAAAAAGGCATCTTTTGCCCGGGGTGCACCCTATAATGGTCAAGAGGGAAGCACCTTCACTCTCTACGAAGTAAGGACCTAATGAGAAGGCACTTCACTGGGAAAGCTGGGAGTTGGGGGCTTACAGCGGAGAAGCAGGAGGAAGGAAGAAAGAGCAAATAACCTGGTTCACAGAAAGCCAAGAGTTTTGGCTGCTGCAGTCCCCGGTGTTATCTTGCTCCTGGTGTTAGCTTGCTCCCAGTTCCACAGCATCAACAACAGAGAAAAAAATGTAAACACCCAACCAAATATTTGCACCTTTTGGATGATTTCCCACTTTTAGAAAATGAAGAACATTTGGTTGTTTACAGTCCCCATCCATTTATCTGTTCCCTTCCTTCCAGTTTTTTGCTAAGACAGTGGGACCTCCTGGCTGGAGAGCAGTATTCTCTTATAGCTTAATTTCGTTTACCCCTGAGGCCAAGGACAATATTATCTATGTTCTTAAAGGGAGAAGATAGAAATAAAATCTAAATAACTTATCTTTGAGCCTGACCTAAAGCCTGGGCAGTGGAACAGAATTCAGGGGTAAGGAGCCTGGAGAGGATGGAGTAAGTTTATTCAAATTAATAAATGCTAAATCAGAATATATTTTAAAAATTTAGGCTGCTGATTACCTGCTCACCCTGTCTTTGGAATGTTTTAGAGAGGTGTTAATGAACAATCTTATTGGCATAATCTAGGACTCTTCTTGATTTAATTGCATGAAATTGAATTTAAAGATATTTTCTCATGTGATTTCATGCCTTTTCCTTACATGTACGCCCACATGTTGTGAAACAGTGCATTGCATTACATAATACAATTCTCGCGCCAGGCGCTGTGGCTCACGCCTGTAATCCAAGCACTTTGGAGGCCAAGGCGGACCGATCACCTGAGGTCGGGAGTTCAAGAGCAGCCTGACCAACATGGTGAAACCCCGTCTTTAAAAAATAAAAATTAGGGTGGGGCGCGGTGGCTCAAGCCTGTAATCCCAGCACTTTGGGAGGCCGAGGCGGGTGGATCACAAGGTCAAGAGATCGAGACCATCCTGGTCAACACGGTGAAACCCCGTCTCTACTAAAACTACAGAAAATTAGCTGGGCATGGTGACACGTGCCTGTAATCCCAGCTACTCAGGAGGCTGAGGCAGGAGAATTGCCTGAACCCAGGAGGCGGAGGTTGCGGTGAGCCGAGATCGCGCCATTGCACTCCAGCCTGGGTAACGAGCGAAACTCCATCCCAAAAAAAAAAAAAAACAAAAAAACAAAAAATAAAAATTTAAAAAGAAAAAGAAAAAAAAAAACCTAATACAATTCTCGCAACAAGCATTTATTACCCTATTTCAGATGAAGACACTGAGACCAAGAAGGGTTACATAATTTGCCCAGGCTGGGCATGGTGGCTGACACCTGTAATCTCAGCACTGTGGAGGCTAAAGCCAGTACATCTCTTGAGGCCAGGAGTTCAAGTCCAGCCTGGCCAACATGGTGAAACTCTGTCTCTGCTAAAAATACAAAATAAAAAAATTAGCTGGGCATGGTGGCCTGCACCTGTAATCCCAGCTACTTGGGAGGCTGAGGCAGGAGAATTGCTTGAACCTGGGATGTGGAGGTTGCAGTGAGCAGAGATCATACCACTGCACTCCAGCCTGGACAACAGAGCAAGACTCTGGCTCAAAAAATAAATAAATAAAAATAATAAATAAGCCTGGTGTGGTGGCTCACGCCCGTAATCCCAGCACTTTGGGAGGCCGAGGTGGACGGATTACCTGATGTCAGGATTTCGAGACTGGCCGGACCAACATGGTGAAATCCCTGTCTCACTAAAAATACAATAATTAGCTGGGTGTGGTGGCATGCACCTGTAGTCCCAGCTACTCGAGAGGCTGAGGCAGGAGAATTGCTTGAACCCGGGAGGTGGAGGTTGCAGTGAGCCGAGATCGCATTATTGCACTCCAGCCTGGGCAACAGAGTGAGACTGTGTCTCAAATAAATAAATAAATAGTACAAGCTCCATATCAAAAGACAAAAAACAAAAACAAACAAACATACATATATATAGTAAATAAAATTGTTTAAAAACGAATTGAAGGCAATCTCACGTAGGGGCTGGGCCTGGATGTATAAAGAACATGAGGAACAATGCACAGGCCCGTCATCTGGTGAGCAAATAAACAAAAGGCGGAATATTTATGCATCAGAATATCATTCAACAGGGAAACAAGTACTTATACAACCTGGGTGAACCTTGAAGACATTAATTATGGTAAATGAAAAAAACAGTCATAAAGTGTTACATATTGTCTGATTCCATTTATATGAAATGCCCAGAATAGGCGAATCTATAGACACAGAAAGTAGATTTGCGGTTTCCTAGCGCTTAGGGCAGGGCGGGTTGGTGGAAGGATTGGAGGTGACAGTCAAATAGTATGTGGTTTCTTTTGGAGATGATAAAAATATTCTAAAATTGACTGTGATGATGGATGCACAATTCTATGAATACACTAAAAACAATTGAACTGTATGTGTTAAATGGATGAATTGAATGATTGTGAATCATATCTCAATAAAGCTGTTAATAAAAGGTTTTTTGGCTGGGCTCAGTGGCTCACACCTGTAATCCTAGCACTTTTGGAGGCTGAGGTGGGAAGGTTGCTTGAGCCCAGAAATTTAAGACCAAACAAAACAATAACAACAAAAACAAAACCAAACCCAGTGGTGCCCAAGTGCCTGTAGTCTCAGTGACTCGGGGGGCTGAGGTGGGAGGATCACTTGAGCCCAGGAGATGGAGGCTGCAGTGAGCTGTGAGGGCACCACTGCCCTCCAGCCTGGATGACACAGTGACATCCTGTCTCCAAGAGAAAAAAAGTTTTTTGTAATTTAGATAATTGTTAGTAAGAGTGAAATGACACTTGTCAGTGTTAACTGTCAAATCTGACAGACCAGAAAATAAAACTGGCCGCCCCCATGTATCCCCACGTGTGTAGAACATCAAGGTGCCCTGTATTTGCTTTTTTTTTTTTTTTTTTTTTTTGAGACAGAGTCTTGCTCTGTCGCCAGGCTGCAGTGCAGTGGCGCAATCTCGGCTCACTGCAACCTCCACCTCCTGGGTTCAAGCGATTCTCCCGCCTCAGCCTCCGGAGTAGCTGAAACCACATGGGCGCGCCACCACGGCCAGCTAATTTTTGTATTTTTAGTAGAGACAGGGTTTCACCATGTTGGCCAGAATGGTCTCGATCTCTTGACCTCGGGATCCGCCCGCCTCGGCCTCCCAAAGTGCTGGGATTACAGGCGTGAGCCACCGCCCCCGGCCCTGTATTTGCATATTAAAAGATTAGGCTGGGAGGGTCAATTTTTCTCAGGCTCCTTGAATGACATGCGTAGTTAAACCAATCCCCTGAGCCCTATGCAAATCAGACACCGCCTCCTCCAGCCACTGTATATATATCTAGCTGGTATCTCTGACAGGTGGGGTTCCTTCTCTCTGCTTTCGAGCCCCGTTCCCTCTGTCTCTGTACAGGGGAGTTTCTTCCTTCTCCCTTCCTTCTCGCTCCTTCTTGCCTATTAAACTCTCTGCTCCTTAAAACCACTCCACGTGTGTCCGTGTTGTTTTATCTAAACCAGCAGGAGGATCAAGAACCCCGGTGTTCCTCCAGTTAGCGGAGTCCTATTGTTACCGAGGAATTTCACCTGACAAGAAACCCAAACCGCACTCAGGAAGGCAGTTTATTATTACACCCGGCGGTCCCAGATGGGTTCCTACCCAAAAGTCTGGACCCCGGCCTGGGTCAGTACACAGCTTTTATAGGTTGGGGCAGGGGAAGTAAGGTTTTAGGCAACGTGATCGTTTTGCAGGGGGCTTTCTGGCTAGTAAACAGGAAGCAGGTGAGCAGAGGCACAAAAGCAGACAAGGTAGCTGAAGCAGCTAATTCAGACACTCAGGAAATTAGGCACTCAGGAAATTTTCTTAACAGGCCTTTCACACAGGCCTTCCATCTCACTATGACTGGTAGATAGGGGCACTATCATTTTTGATGCTTACATTTCAAAGAGATCTCAAGTCCTTGAGAAAGACATTCCTGGGTTATAAAAATTTACAAGAGGCTTTTAGAAAGATTTATATGTGCTGGGCGCAGTGGCTCACGCCTGTAATCCCAGCACTTTGGGAGGCTGAGGCGGGTGGATCACTTGAGGTCAAGAGTTTGAGACCAGCCTGACCAATATGGTGAAACCCCGTCTTTAAAAAAAAAAAAAAAAAAGGAAGAAAGATTTATATGTATCTCACAGGGGCAGAAGGAATTTACAATGACAAATTCTCTAAAATGCGTTTTAAAAAAGGGAGAGTATACTCTCTTCTCTCATTTTTTCTTTTTTCTTTTGTTCGTTTAGATGCTTATATTAAGAGACAGGGCTTTGCTATTGTAAACCAGAAAGTATATGAGACAGGTCTCAATCAGCTTAGTTTATTTTGCCAAGGTTAAGGATGTACTTCTGACATCGCTTCAGGAGGTCCTAATGACATGTGCCCAAGGTGGTCAGGGTACAGATTGCTTTTACACATTTTAGGGAGACATGAGACATTAGTATGTGTAAGATGTGCATTGACTTGTTCTGGTAAGGTGGGAAAACTTGAGGCAAGGGCTTCCAGGTCCCACATAGGTAAGAGACAAAAAATTGCATTCTTTTGAATCCTTGATCTTCCTCCACTGAATACACAATTTAGGCTGGCTCAGTGAATCTACATTTTTACATAAACAATAGGGCAGGGGAAGCAATCTGATGTGCATTTGTCTCAGGTGAGCCTCAGAGGGATGACTTTGAGTTCTGTCTGTCCTTTGTCCACAAGGAATTTCCTTGTGGGCAAATTGTGAAGAAGTTATGTAGCTTTTTATCTTTTTGTTATTATTATTTTTGAGACTGAGTCTTGCTCTGTCGCCCAGGCTGGAGTGCAGTGGCACAATCTTGGCACTTTGGGAGGGCGAAATGAGCAGATCGCTTGAGCTCAAGAGTTCAAGCCGGTCGCAGTGGCTCACACCTGTAATCCCAGCAGTTGGCTGAGGCAGGAGAATTGCTTGAACCTGGGAGTCAGAGGTTGCAGTGAGCTGAGATTGCACCATTGCACTCCAGCTTGGGTGACAGAGCGAGACTCTGTCTAAAAAAAAAAAAAAAAAAAGAGTTCAAGACCAGCCTGGGCAACATGTCTAAACCTCATATCTACAAAAAGTATAAAAATTAGCTGGGCATAGTCGCAGCTATTCTAGAGGCTCAGGTGGGAGGATCACTTGAGCCAGGGAGGTAGAGGTTGCAATGAGCCGAAATCTCATCACTGTACTCCAGCCTGGGTGACAGAGACCCTGTCTCAAAAAAAGAAAAAAAAAAAAAAAAGCTTAAAATCTCTTTTTTAACGCTCAATTTCAATCTCGCCTACTTCTTCCTTCAAAGCCACCACTATCCTGAACTTGGTGCCCTTCCTTCCAATTGTGGTTTTTGTTGTTATTTTGTTTTGTTGTGTTATTGCCTATTGGAATATGGAAATATCTTTCTTTTGTAACAACAAATATGGAATACAAACGTTATAACTTCCTTTTTGCCCATCCCGGATTAAAAAGGAAATAATAGATGAAACGTCTTGCAAACAGGACAGAATCTCTCGGGGTCTAAAATGTGCTTTGCCCAGGGTTTTGCCTTGTAATGCTAAAGAAGGTTGACTTTCCCTTAGTGATCGAAAGAAAGAAATGTGGTCAGCTGCAAGATCAAGCTTCAGCAGGGTACTGAGTCACGGGAAAATCCGGCCACGCGAAGCCTCTGTGCTTCAGAAGCTAGAAAGTCATTCTACCCCAGGGCACAGGGTACGTAAATAGCACCAGGAGGAATATGAGCAACAGGTGTTACCTATAGAGGGTCTTGACTACGAGTTGTCCAGGTCCTTGCTGTTTTGAACAAAAAATTGAACAAAATTCGCAAAGTAGTAGAGGAATGAAACGCAGGAATGAAGCAGCGAAAGCAGGAATTTATTTAAGCAAGAAAGCATTTAGAAGGCTGGGAGTCGTCTCTACTAAAAATACAAAAAATTAGCTGGGCATGGTGGCGCGTGCCTGTAATCCCAGCTACTCAGGAGGTTGAGGCAGGAGAATTGCCTGAACCCAGGAGGCGGAGGTTGCGGTGAGCCGAGATCGCGCCATTGCACTCCAGCCTGGGTAACAACAGCGAAACTCCGTCTCAAAAAAAAAAAAAAGAAGGCTGGGAGTGGGCCTCAGCAAGTAGCTAAAGGGCGCAGTTAGAAAGTTTTCTGGGCTTTAAAAAGTACCTCATTTGAGGTTCTTATCTGGATGAAGTATTTGGGCTGTGGCAAATTAAAGGCTGAGGTGAACTGGTGCCCTATGTAGATAAAGGGATGGTCACTGCTTCTCCGGGGCCAATCGAAGGCACTCTCCCTTTTCATCCCAGCACTTTGGGAGGCTAAGGCAGGTGGATCACTTGAGCTTAGGAGTTCAAGACCTGCCTAGCCAATATGATGAAAATCTGTCTCTACTAAATATATGAAAAAATTAGCTGGACATGGTGGCACACAATTGTAATCCCAGCCACCAGCAGGCTGAAGCAAGAGATTTGTTTGAACCTGGTAGGCCGGAGATTGAAGTAAGCCAAGATTGTGCCACTGCACTCCAGCCTGGGTGACAGGGTAAGACTTCCTCTCAAAAAAAAAAAAGGATAAAAATGTGTTATTTGTAAATTAACTGGGTGCGGTGGCATTGGCCTGTAGTCCCAGCTATTCAGGAGGCTGAGGTGGAAGAATCGCTTTAGCGAAGGAGGCAGAGGTTGCAGTGAGCCCAGATTGTGCCATTGCACTCCAGCCTGGGTGACCGTGTTAGAAACAAGAGTTTGGAGTTGTAAAGAAAACGAGCACTTAGACAAAAGGTTTTTCAGCAAGGCAAATTTATTTTTGTAGAAGGATGCGGCTCGCACTTTTAGTCGTTGTGAGAGCACACTGAACAAAGGAGTTACTTTTTTTTTTTTTTTTGGGACGGAGTTTCGCTCTTGTTACCCAGGCTGGAGTGCAATGGCGCGATCTCGGCTCACCGCAACCTCCGCCTCCTGGGTTCAGGCAATTCTCCTGCCTCAGCCTCCTGAGTAGCTGGGATTACAAGCATGCACCACCATGCCCAGCTGATTTTTGTATTTTTAGTAGAGACGGGGTTTCACCATGTTGACCAGGATGGTCTCGATCTCTTGACCTTGTGATCCACCCGCCTCGACCTCCCAAAGTGCTGGGATTACAGGCGTGAGCCACCGCGCCCGGCTAGGAGTTATTTTTAACGTAGTTTTTGTTTTTTTGGTTTTTTTTTTTTTTTTTTGAGACAGTCTTGCTCTGTTGCCAGGCGCCAGGCTGGAGTGCTGTGGCGCGATCTCGGCTCACCGCAACCTCCGCCTCCTGGGTTCAAGCAGCTCTCCTGCCTCAGCCTCCCAAGTAGCTGGGACTACAGGCGCACGCCACCAGGTCCGGCTAATTTTGGTATTTTTAGTAGAGACGGGGTTTCACCATGTTGGCCAGGATGGTCTCTCTTGACCTCGTGATCCACCCGCCTCGGCCTCCCAAAGTAGTGCTGGGATTACAGGCGTGAGCCACCACGCCCGACTGTATTTTTTTTTTTTAATTGGCTGGGGTTGGACCGTATAATTTTTTATTTTTTATTTTTTTTTGAGACGGAGTCTCACTCTGTCGCCAGGCGCCAGGCTGGAGTGCAGTAGCACAATCTCGGCTCACTGCAACCTCCGCCTCCCGGGTTCGAGCAATTCTCCTGCCTCAGCCTCCCGAGTAGCTGGGACTACAGGCGCACGCCCCCATACCCAGCTAATTTTTGTATTTTCAGTAGAGACGAGGTTTCACGATGTTGGCCAGGATGGTCTTGATCTCTTGACCTCGTCATCCGCCCACCTCGGCCTCCCAAAGTGCTGGGTTTACAGGCTTGAGGCACCGCGCCCGGCCATGGACCGTATAATTTTTTTTTGAGACGGAGTCTGCTCTCTCACCCAGGCTGGAGTGCAATGATGCCATCTCGACTCACCACAACCTCTACCTCCCAGGTTCAAGTGATTCTGCTGCCTCAGCTTCCTGAGTAGGTGGGATTACAGGCACGCACCACCACGCTCAGCTAATTTTTATTTTTAGTAGAGACGGGGTTTCACCATGTTGGTCAGGCTGCTCTCCAGCGCCTGACCTTGTGATCCGCCCGCCTCCGCTTCCCAAAGTAACGAATTACAGGCGTCAGCCACCGTGCCCGGCCTGGACTGTATAATTTAAGCTGATCTTGAGTGGCTAAAACTTAAATTTTTTAAAATAAGGTAATAAAACGAAAGCTTTGAAGGCTGAAGCGGAGAATGGGATGAGTAATTGGGGGGGGCGGGGTTTGGGTTGATTTACAACCTTACAACTTAGGACCAGGAAGCTGAATTTGAAGAGGAACGTAGCGGAATGAGGCATGTTTGGGCTTGTGAGTATATGGCAAAGGTGGGAAGGGTAGTCACGGAAGAGCCGTTTTGGCTGGTAGGGGCAGGTCACAATAGAGCAGGTCGTTTAGGAGAAGGGACAAGGAAGTTGATTTTGAGAACAAAGAACAAGAAAGTTAAAAGTTAAAGTTTTGAAGAGAAATTTATTACATCATGGTATCTGACAACTCCCCTTTTTGATTTTTATAATTTAAGAAAATTTAACATTTTTTTGTTTTGTTTTTTAAAAATAGGAACTTACTTGAATAAGGCAGAGGAAAATTGAAGAAGGTTTGGTGAGAGTTGTTTTAAAAGTTTTCGTATGAATTTTTCGACACAAGGTATGATATAACATTTTATAAAAATAAGTATGTTTATTATAATGGCAAAATAAGTGAGGATTGAGGACATAAGCTTTGTATTCTTTGAATTTTTTAAATTAAATTAGTAATGGGATTGTTTATTTTTAATTTTTTTTTCTTTTTTTTTTTTAAAAAAAGAGAGAGAAAGAAAAATAAATAAAATAAAAAAAGAATGAAGGAGAGGAAGAAAGAGGAAGAGGAAGAGGGAGAGAGAACTGAAGTGTTGCTTTATTGGCCAGGCTAGAATGCAGTCTAAAAATGGGTATTGAAAACCTCTTTTATACCAATAATTGTGCTTAATAATGGAGACAGGAAAAAATGAGGTAAGAAAAAAACAAGCAGCCAACCAATATTTCATTTAAACCTGTAAGTAGGTGTGACATGGTACTAATAAAAGTGTATATTTTGTGTATTTAAAGTGGAGAGTTCTATAAATGTTTATTAAGTTTACTTGTTCTGGATCTGAGTTCAAGTCCTGGATATCCTTGTTAATTTTATGTCTCGTTGATCTGCCTAATGTTGATGTTGAAGTGTCCCACTATTATTGTGTGGGAGTCTAAGTCTCTTTATAAGTCTTATGTATCTGGGTGTTCCTGTATTGGGTGCGTATATATTTAGGATCGTTAGCTCTTCTTGTTGCATTGATCTTTTTACCGTTATGTAATGTCCTTCTTTGCCTCTTTTGATCTTTGTTGCTTTAAAGTCTATTTTATCAGAGGGGAGAATTGCAACTCCTGCTTTTTATTTATTTATTTTTGCTCTCCATTTGGTTGGTAAATCTTTCTCCATCCCTTTGTTTTGAGTCTTTTTGTATCCTTGCATGTGAGATGGGTCTGGATGCAGCATACCGATGGGTTTTGGCTGTCTTTTGATTGGGGGATTTAGTTGATTTAAATTTAGGATTAATAATAATATATGTGAGTTTAATACTGCCATTTGATGTTAGCTGGCTGTTTTGCCCATTAGTTGATGTAAATGGGCAACTTCATTATGTTGATGCTCTTTACTTTTTGGTATATTTTTGGAAACGCTGATACTTGTTGTTCCTTTCTATGTGTAGTGGTTCTTTCAGAAGGTCTTGTAAAGCAGGCCTGGTGGTGATGAAATCTCTGAGTACTTGCTTGTTCACAAAAGATTTTATTTTTCCTTTGCTTATGAAGCGTAGTTTGGCAGGATATGAAATTCTGGGTTGAAAGTTCTTTTCTGGCCGGGCGCGGTGGCTCAAGCCTGTAATCCCAGCACTTTGGGAGGCCGAGGCGGGTGGATCGCGAGGTCAAGAGATCGAGACCATCCTGGTCAACATGGTGAAACCCCGTCTCTATTAAAAAAATACAAAAAATTAGCTGGGCATGGTGGTGCGTGCCTGTAATCCCAGCTACTCAGGAAGCTGAGGCAGGAGAATTGTCTGAACCCAGGAGGCGGAGGTTGCGGTGAGCCGAGATCGCGCCATTGCACTCCAGCCTGGGTAACATGCGTGAAACTCCGTCTCAAAAAAAAAAAAAAAAAAAAAAGAAAGTTCTTTTCTTTAAGAATTTTGAATATTGGCCCCCACTCTCTTCTGGCTTGTAGGGTTTCTGCTGAGACATCTGCTGAATCTGATAGGCTTCCCTTTATGGGTAACCTGACCTTTCTCTCTGGCTGCCCTCAGTATTTTCTCCTTCATTTCAACCCTAGTGAATCTGATGATTATGTGCCTTGAGGTTGGTCTTCTTGAGGAATATCTTTGTGGTGTTCTCTGTACCTGGAGTTGAATATTGTCCTGCCTTGCTAGGTTGGGAAAGTTTTTCTGAATAATATCCTGAAGAGTATTTTCCAGCTTGGATTGATTCTCTTTGTCACATTCAGGTACACCTATCAAACGTAAATTAGGTCTTTTCACATAGTCCCATATTTCTTGGAGACTTTGCTCATTCCTTTTTGTCTTTTTTACTCTAACCTTGTCTTCTCATTTGATTTCATTAAGTTGGTCTTCAACCTCTGATATCCTTTCTTCTGCTTGATCAATTCAGCTCTTAAAACTTGTGCATACTTCGCAAAGTTCTCGTGTTGTGTTTTTCAGCTCCATTAATTCACTTATATTCCTCTCTAAATTGTCTATTCTCGTTAGCATTTCGTCAAACCATTTTTCAAAGTTCTTAGTTTCTTTGCATTGGGTTAGAACAAGTTCTTTTAACTCACAGAAGTTTCTTATCATCCACCTTTTGAAGCCTGATTCTGTTAATGGAACACACTCGTTCTCCATCAGGCCTTGTTCTGTTGCTGATGAGGAACTGTGATCCCCTGTAGAGGGAGAGGCGTTCTGATTTTGCGTATTCTCAGCTTTTTTAGGCTGATTTCTTCCCTTCATTATAAATTTATCCACCTGTCGTCTTTGTAATTACCAACTTTCTAATTAGGTTTCTGAGTGGACGTCCAACTTGATTCCCAGTGCCGGAATCTGAGCAACCCACTGAGCCGGCTAAAACAGCAGCGTTAAGATTCGTGGTGCTTTTCTGACTCTGCACCAAGAATCGCCGCGCGGAGGCTCTGGCAAAACCGCCATGCAGGCCACAAGAGTCGGGCTGGCGACCCCAGGGGCTCTTCCGCTGGGAATCTCCTGGTCCGTGAGCAACAAAAATTCGTCTGAAAGTGTGGTGTCCTCTCGCTCTCTGCGCTTTCACTGGGAGCTCTTTACACTGGAAGGTATTTTTAAATTTTTAGTTAACTTACTGGATAAAGTAGCAGTAAGACTTTGTAGTGTTTTTGTTATGGCTTTGTTGGGAGGAGTATTATTAGGGATAAAAGTATAACTGAATTTTAATTATAACACAGACTTTGTGTTTTGATTTGCCATTGTTTTAATTTGGTAGGGTGTGTTTATCACTAAGGTTTTTTCAAAAGTTAGTTTTTTGGTTTGTTTTTTAGTTAACAAGGCAGTAGCCTCGATAGATTGAATGTATTTGGGTCACTTACAGGATACAGGGTCTAAAACTTTTGATAGAAAGGCTACAGGTTGTAAGCGGCCCCCTTGTTTTTGAGTAAGTACCCCTAAAGCTACCCTCTTCTTTGTGTTAATGAAAAGGTGAAATGGTTTTTTTAGGGAAGGCAGGGGTAAGACAGGGGCAGTGATGGGTAAGTGTTTTAATTTTTCAACTTGATGGATTTTTTTAGAAGTCTACAGGAGAGGGTCAGGTTTTCTCTGGGATAAATTTTAGGTATAAAGGTTTTGTTTTATGGCATTTGAGTTAATCTGTAATTGGCGATATCTAATTAACCTTAAAATTTTTTTGAGCTTTTAATTTTAGGCAAAGATAAGGACACATTTTTTGACCCATTTAGGTTTTACCTTTTGTTTGTTTTTATTTATTAAGTGTATTAAATATTTTATTTTATGTTTTATACGTTGCAGGTTTTTTTGAAACTTGTAATTTTTTTTTTGTAGAAAGTTGAGGTGGTTGCCGGGTGCGGTGGCTCACACCTGTAATCCCAGCACTTTGGGAGGCCGAGGTGGGTGGATCACTTGAGGTCAGGAGTTTGAAACCAGCCTGTCCAACGTGGCAAAACCCCATCTTAAAAAAAAAAGAAAGTTAAGGAGATGGAAAAGTCTGTTGCTTGTTTTGTTTTTGTTTTTTTTTGTGAGACTAGAGTCTCACTCTGTTGCCCAGGCTGGAGTGCAAAGGCGCTATCTCGGCTCACTGCAACCTCCATCTACTGGGCTCAAGATTCTCCTGCCTCAGCCTCCTGAGTAGCTGGGATTACAGGTGTGCGCCACCACGCCCAGCTAATTTTTGTATTCTTTTTTTTAGTAGAAATGGGGTTTTGACGTATTGGTCAGTCTGGTCTCGAACTCCTGACCTCGTGATCCACCTGCCTCCGCCTCCCAAAGTGCTGGGATTACAAGCGTGAGCCACCAATCCCGGCCTTGTTGGTTGTTTTATAGTTTCATTAGATATCAGTAAGTTATTTATATATTGGAATAAACATACATGTTTTGGGATAAATTTTTTAGGACTTGTTAGGATTTGGCTAAAGAGGTTAGGTGAATTTGTGAACCTTTGGGGCAAGACTGTTTATCAGTATTGTTTTTGTTTAGAATGAGGATCTTTTTATTTGAAAGTAAATAGGTCTTGGATGTCCTTAGTTAAGGGACATGTCTAGAAAGCGTTTTTTAAATTTATAACTGTAAATTCTTGATGATTATATGGAATATTGTTGAGAATGGTGTAAGGATTAGAAACAACAGGGTGGGTAGTTTGAACTATTTGGTTAATAGTCTAAAGATTTTGTATTAATTGGTATGTTTTGTATGATTTTTTAATAGGTAATATGGGGATATTATAAGGGGACACACAGGGTTTAAGGAGCCTGTCTTGAATGAGACTTTTAATCACAGGCTTTAAGTTTATTTTGTCTTTTAGGGGAATGGGTTTTTTTGTTGTTGTTGTTAGGGGTTTTTAACTTTGTATGTATTAGAAGAACTTGAAGTCTTTTCTATTTTTTAACTATATATCATTGTGGATATATTTTTCTTTTGTGGTGCTAAGTAAATTTAATGAGGTAAGGAATCTTCTTGGGTCCACATGTAGGCCTATACTTAATTTTAACATTAAGTTCCTTTTTAATAGGTTAGTTTTTATCTTAGGGATTAGTAGAAGTTTAATATGAGTTAACTGATTTTTGTATTTGATCTTTGTATCTTTTAATATTTTTGTTTTGATTTTTTTTTTTTTTTTTTTTTTTTTTTTTTTTTTTTT
>NW_022437006.1:709290-727506 GCF_009761245.1 Sapajus apella
AAAAATACAAAAAATTAGCTGGGCACGCGCCACCATGCCCAGCTAATTTTTTGTATTTTTAGTAGAGACGGGGTTTCACCATGTTGACCAGGATGGTCTCGATCTCTTGACCTCGTGATCCACCCGCCTCGGCCTCCCAAAGTGCTGAGATTACAGGCTTGAGCCACCGCGCCCGGCCCCTTAACGGTCTGATTTTTAAAATTTTTTATCTTTTGTAATTTTTTAGTAAAATTTGGCCAACTGTTTGTAACAAAATATACCTTTGGCATTTTTTGTCTAAGAGGATCTTTTAAATCTAGACTTGTATATTTTTAATTTGTTTTTTCAGTCTATTTAAGAATTTTACAGGCTCTTCCTCTTTTTTTGTTGTTGTATATTAAAAGTTTGGGAAATATTTTGGGCTTGGAGTATTGATTTTTGAATGTTTTTAATTATTTTTTTTGAGATTTTAAATTTGTTTTGGTGTACTGTATTGTTAGTATTTGATTGAGGGTTTGGGCTGGAGATTTTTGGTCTGTTGTAGGAATGTTTTGGCCAGGAGGATGTTTGTTTTTAGACTATTACAGTGGCCCTGTGGATTGCGTCCCTCTCTTTTCCTGAAAAGAGGATGCCTAGGATAGACATTAACTTGGCCCAAGTATATAACTGGAGTCTTAAAAATTGATCAATTTGGTCTGTTACTTTGTAGGGATTGTCTAAGAGTGGATTGAGGTTCTCTTTTTGTTTTTAATTTTGGAACCTCTGAGTTGGTTAATGGGGCATTTATGAAGCCAATGTCTTCCTCCTCCTAGAAGGACCCCCTTAAGGGGAAAAGAGTTGGAGTTGATTTTTTAGAGGCAGAGGGAAAAGGGAAGTTTTGATTTTTTTTTAATGTTGGAGTCTTTTTTGTGGAGGGCATTTGGACTGGTAATGAATTGGCTCATGGGATGGCAATTTTTGAGAATCAGGGTTATAAAAGGGAGAACAATGGGAGAAGGGGAGGATCTGGGGTATTTTCTTTTCTTTTTTTTTTTAAAGACGGGGTTTCACCATGTTGGTCCGGCTGGTAATGAACTCCCGACCTCAGGTGATCCGCCCGCCTTGGCCTCCAAAGTGCTTGGATTACAGGCATGAGCCACCATGCCTGGCCCTCTGGGGCATTTTTTTGAGGGGGAAGAGGGATGATGTGTTGGGAGGAGGAAGGCGGTTTAGGGGGTCTTATGTGTTAGGATCTTTGGGCATGGGAGCTAATTTGTCAGTTTTTTTTTTTAGGGGTGCTAGATTGAGTTTCTCCCTGGTTATCTTTAAGGGAAAAAGAAGGACATCTCTGTCTCTAACAAAGAGCATAATTTATTTTTATGTATTTATTTATTTATTTTTAAAAGATGGGGTTTCACCATAATGGCCAGGCTGGTCTTGAACTCCTGACCTCAGGTGATCCACCCACCTCGGCCTCTCAAAGTGCTAAGATTACAGCGGTGAGCGACCGCACCCGACCAACCATAGTTTATTTATTTCTCTATTTGTGAGAAACTGGACTTTCATCATTTACATATTGAATTAAAAGTTGACATACCAATCTTCATTGGACTTAAACTTTGGCCAGAAAACTGAGGGTCTGATGATGGATTCCTGAGTCTAAATAAAACAACAATACTTTTATCATTTGTTGCTTTTCTTTGTGTTTGATTCTCTCATTATGTTTTCAGTGTTTTAGCATGAGACTAACAGGACTATCAGGGGAATGTTATTGTTGTCAGTTTTATCTTTATTATCCCCTTCCTTATTTGCGGTATTTTTTATCTTGGAGAAAGTGTCTGGGGCTCAACCTCGCTTAATAGAGATTTTTTGTACCCTCCAGAGGCTCAACCCCTCGTTTTAGGGATTTTTCACCTGTTCTTTATCTAGAGGCTCAAACCCCCTTGCTGGAGGTTTCTCACACTCTTTAGTTTTTGTTTTGTTTTCCTCTGGCTGCTATTTTGCAGGAATTTTAGGTCCCTCTTAGTATTGGTGGGTTGGTATAAATCCCACTATAGGAAAATGCTGTAAGACATATGAGATGACCACGGAACCACAGATCTGGACACCACATTCACTTCACACTCAATCGTGCATCTTATTTACACACTTTTAACCTCTAAGATATCTCAACCACCAACAAAATACTTTGTTGCCCCCTCGACTTTTTTTTCCCTTGGTCTGTGTATAGAGTTATTTGGTCACCATGGTATGTGAGATCTTTTTTCTCTGAGTTGTTGAGAGTCTGGGTTTATTTGTCATGCTGGGGGAGGTCTTGATCCCTCATCCCTGAGGCCACTGCAAGGAGGCAGTGGGATGCATCTCCTCACGAGAGGTGGTTGGGGATCTCTCCCCAGAGGAGAATGTCAATCCTGGATGAACCCCCAAGTTGTTAGAAACAAGGGCTCAAAGTCACAAAGAACACAAGCACTCAGACAAAAGTTTTTTCAGCAAGGCAAATTTATTTTTGTAGAAGGATGTTGCTCACACTTTTGGAAATTGTGAGAACACACTGAACAAAGGACAAAAGTTTTTATTTTTAACGTAGTATTTGTTTTTGTGCCTTTTTTTAATGGCTGGGTTTGGACTGTACAATTTAAGTTGATCTCGAGTGACTAAAACTTAAACTTTTTAAAATAAGGTAATAAAACGAAAATTTTGAAGGCCAAAGCAGAGAAGGGGATGAGTAATGGGGGCAGGGGATTGGGTTGATTTATAACCTTACAATTGATGACCAGGAAGTTGAGTTTGAAGAGGAAGTTAGTGGTCTGAGGCATGTTTGGGCTTGTGAGTACATGGCAAAGGTGGGAAGGGTAGTCAAGGAAGAGCCGTTTTGGCTGGTAGGGGCAGGTCACAGTAGAGCAGGTAGCTTAGGAGAAGGAACAAGGAAGTTGATTTTGAGAACAAAGAATAAGGAAGTTAAAAGTTAAACCTTTGAAGAGGAACTTACTGCATGGCATATCTGGCAATGGGAATGAAACCCAGTCTTAAAAATAAGTAGGCCAGGCATGGTGGCTTACACCTGTAATCCCAGCACTGGGAGGCTGAGGCAGGTAGGTCATTTGAGGTTAGGAGTTCGAGACCAGCCTGGACAACATGGTGAAACCCTGTCTCTACTAAAAAAAATACAAAAATTAGCTGGGCATGCTAGTGAGAGCCTATAATCTCAGCTACTCAGAAGGCTCAGGCAGGAGAATTGCTTGAGTCTGAGAGGCAGAGGTTGCAGTGAGCTAAGATCACGCCACTGCACTCCAGTCTGGGTGAGAGAATGAGGGACCCTGTCTCAAATAAGTAAATAAATAAATAAATAGGCCCAGCGAGGTGGCTAATGCCTATAATCCCACTACTTTTGGAGGCCAATGTGGGTGGCTCACTTGAAGTCAGGAGTTTGAGACTAGCCCGGCCAAAATGGTGAAACACAGTCTGTACTAAAAATACAAAAAAAAAAAAAATTAGCTGGGCACAGTGGAAGACACCTGCAATCTCAGCTACTCAGGAGGCTGAGGCAGGAGAATCGCTTGAACTCAGGAGGAGGAAGTTGCTGTGAGCCAAGATCATGCCACTGCACTCTAGCCTGGGCTACAGAGTAAGACTTTGTCTCAAAAATAAATTTTAAAAAATATAAATAAATAAGTAAATAATTGTATTTATTGTTGCTATTTTTGGGGTTAATTAAAGGTATTTTAGGCTGGGTGTGGTGGTTCACACCTGTAATCCCAGCACAGTGGGAGGACAAGGTGTATAGATTTCTTGAGGCCAGGAGTTCAAGATCAACCTGGGCAACATAGTGAGCCCTCCTCTCTACTGAAGATAAAATAGGCTGATGCAGTGGCTCACACCTGTAATCCCAGCATTTTGGGAGGCTGAGGTGGGTGGATCTTGAGGCCAGAAGTTCAAGACGAGTCTGGCCAACATAGTGAAACCCTATCTCTACTAAAAATACGAAAAATTAGCCGGGCGTGGTGGTGGGCGCCTATAATCCCAGCCGCTCAGGAGGCTGAGGCAGGAGAATCTGGGAGGTGGAGGTTGCGTTAGCCTGGGTGACAATGCAAGACTGCCACTCAAAAAAAAAAAAAAAAAGATTAAATAGTTAGCTGGATATGGTGTTGTGAACTTGTAGTCCTAACTGCTCAGGGGGCTGAGGTGGGAGGATCCCTTGTGCCCAGAAGGTGGATGTTGCAGGGAGTCATGATTGCACCACTGCAGTCCAGCCTGGGCGACAGAGCCAGACCATGTTTCAGAATAAATAGGTAGGTGTGATGGCTCACACCTGTAATCCCAGCACTTTAGGAGGCCGAGGCAGGCAGATCACCTGAGATCAGGAGTTCGAGATCAGGCTGGTCAACATAGTGACACCCCATCTCTACTAAAAATACAAAAATTAGCAGGGTATGTTGGTGGATACCTGTAATCCCAGCTACTTGGGAGGCTGAGGCAGGAGGATCACTTGAACCCAGGAGGTGGAGGTTGCAGTGAGCTAAGATGGCACCACTGCACTCCAGGCTGAGTGGCAGAGCCAGACTCCCTCTCAAAAAAATAAATAAATAAAAGAAAGAAAAGTATTTTAAAGTTTTTAGTTTTAATTTATAATACAGTAAATTTAGATAAATATTAACTGTAAATGAAAGTACATTGGAGTCCCCAATAATTTTAGTTTGTTTTTTGAGACAGGGTTTTGCTCTGTCACCCAGGCTGTCATGCAGTGACTTGATCTTGGCTCACTGCAACCTCTGCCTTTTGGACTGAAGCAATCCTCCCACTGCAGCCTCCCGAGTTGCTGGACCACAGGTGCATACCACCACCCTCGGCTAATTTTTGTATTTTTTGTACAGACAGGGTTTTACCATGTTACCCAGGCTGGTCTCGAACTCCTGATCCCAAGCTCTTTGGCCTCCCAAAGTGTCAGAATCACAGGTGTGAGCCACTGCACCTGGCCTAATAATTTTTTTTTTTTTTTTTTTTTTTTTTTAGACGGAGTTTCACTATGTTACCCAGGCTGGAGTGCAATGGCGCGATCTTGGCTCACCGCAACCTCTGCCTCCTGGGTTCAGGCAATTCTCCTGCCTCAGCCTCCTGAGTAGCTGGGATTACAGGCACGCACCACCATGCCCAGCTAATTTTTTGTATTTTTGGTAGAGACGGGGTTTCACTATGTTGACCAGGGTGGTCTCGATCTCTTGACCTCGTGATCCACCCGCCTCGGCCTCCCAAAGTGCTGGGATTACAGGCTTGAGCCACCGCGCCCGGCGTCCTAATAATTTTAAATATAAATTGTGTCTTGTATTCTGAGCCCGATACATTTGAGAACTTGTACTAAAACATTTGCTTTTGGCTAGACATGGTGGCTCATGCCTATAATCCCAGCACTTTGGGAGGCCAAGGCGGGTGGATCACCTGAGGTGAGGAGTTCGACACCAGCCTGGTCAGCACGGTGAAACCCCGTCTCTACTAAAAAAGATACAAAAATTAGACAAGGGTGGTGGCACACGTTTGTAATCCCAGCTACTAGGGAAGCTGAAGCAGGAGAGTCACTTGAACCCAAAAGGCGGAGATTGCAGTGACCTGAGATTGTGCCATTGTGCTCCACCCTGGGCAACAAACAAGAGCAAAATTCTGTCTCAAAAAAAAAAAATAATAAATGCCCTTTTGTTTCTAATATTACTATTTTACTCATGGCACAATACTTGCCCCTCAACCGTAAATGATAGATTTTCTGTCACGTTTTCTTCCATTCCATATGAAGCCATTGGTCTCCTCCATCACAGTATTTTCTTGCTAATTCTGTCTTTAATCATTTGCATTGTAATCTTTTACCTCTAGTTTTGTATTAATTCAAAAGCCTTAAATAATTGCATGGAGTGATACAAAAAATGCTTGTTCATGAACCGCATACAGTCATTTATGAAATTGTAAATGGCATTAACGATTTTTCCTCTTTTCTTCTTTTTTCTTCTGTTTAAAATAACTTGGGTACTGTCTTTTCTTTATGCTTGCCAAGCATATATATTAGTGAAAACCTATACGGGAAATGGCAATTTGGTTTCCTCTTCTTCCTGTAGTTGTTAGTTGAGTAACGTGATTCGGGTTATTTCTAATTCTGGCACTGTATTCTCTTGGGTTCCCACAGACGCACACCCTGAGAAAGGATTTGAAAGCAAGTATTAATAATTCACTGGGAGGCGATCTCAAGAAACAATGATGGAGGAATGCCAAAGCGAGATAAGGATGGAAGGGAAAGGCAGTTGAGAAAATGGTGAGATATCAAGCCAGCTGCCCCCAAGAGCAACTGTAGCTTCATCTTGCCATGGAACTCTGGGAATCAGTGTAGCGAGTATGCCCCAGAGTTGCCCCAGGACGAGTGAGGAGGCTGGTTATGAACTGCCGGGGGAGTGTTACAGTTCAGGCTGCCAGAGAAAACCTTGCCATGGGAATCAGCCAGGCATACACTCCAGAGTCAGGAGTATGGATGGAGACAATGACCATGGCAGCCACAAACACAATGCAAGGCTTTTCATTCATCAACTCTATTGTTTTATGTGCTTTGAAAGATTTAGATAACTGGGGCTGGGGGCGGTGGCTCACGCCTGTAATCCCAGCACTTTGGGAGGCTGAGGTGGGTGAATCACCTGCGGTTGGGAGTTCAAGACCAGCCTGACCAACATGGATAAACCCTGTCTCTACTAAAAATACAAAGTTAGTTGGGCATCGTGGTGTATGCCTGTAATCCCAGCTACTTGGGAGGCTGAGGCAGGAGGATTGCTTGAACCTGGGAGGCGGAGGTTGTGGTGAGCCGAGATCGCACCATTGCACTCCAGCCTGGGCAACAAAAGCAAAACTCCATCTCCAAAAAGAAAGAAAGAGAGAGAGAGAGAGAGAGAAAGACTTAGATAACTGGCATCAACTTATTTATTGGAGAAGAATTGAAAAGTGAGACCATTTAGGAGGCTTCAGATGGTCCAGGTGGCAGCTTACACTTGATTATATGGAAATAAAGACCACCTACAGGAGAACAAATAAAGGCTATCAATTCATAGCTTACGATAGCAAGAGAGAGAGCCACCATCAAGTGCATTTGGTATAACCTCGAAGTCAAGCAGAGGACTGCGAAACTTGATAGTGGAAAAAGCAAAAACTTTCAGGTCTGCCCTGATGGGAGGCTGTGGCCTGGGGAAGCAGCAGGCAGCTAACTAGAGGTGGTGAGTCCTATGGGATTGGTTAGGGGTGCATATTTGGCTTTCTCTTGGTCCTAAATTGGAAGTGGGGACAGAAATGAGAGAAGCTGGCAGTTATTTGAGACAGGGTCTCACTCGTTACCCTGGCTGGAGTTGCAGCGGCATGATCGTGGCTCATAGCATCCTCAGCCTCCTGGGCTCAAGCAGTCCTCGCACCTCAATTCCTAAGTCACTGGGACTATAGGCATGTGCCACCATGCCTGGCTAATTTTATTTTAAATTTTTTGTAGAGACAGGATCTCACTGTGTTGCCCAGGTTGGTCTCAGTCTCCTGGGGTCAAGAAATCCTCCTGCCTCAGCCTCCTAAAATGCTCGTGACAGGCAAAGCTGGCAGCTATCAGAGCATACTTGAAGCCTTCTCTTTTTCCGCTCTAAAAAGTTCTCACCCCTCTGCCTGCCTTTGAGTCTTTGCCAAAACACAAGTGAAGGTGGCTGCTGCTCTTGCTGCATCAGGTTCTGGATAAACAGTTTCGCTTGTTCTCATTCGGCTGGTCTTAATTTCCATAGATCAAACCATTTTTACTTACATCCTCTTGCTTCTGTCATATACTTGCTTTGTGCCAGCCATTTGAAGCTTCTTCTTTTCCTTCAAATCAGCTTGCCAGTCCCTAAAATGTGCGAGCTGCCTGTGCTGTTCATGTATGTCTGCTCCATCTAGAAAACTCTCTTACTGCTTCTCCAGCTGAAGGAACAAATCCTGCTCACTTTACACCAAAGCCCAGCTCAAGTATCACCTCATCTGAGAGGCGTTTCCTAACTCTTCCAGGGAGAATTAATTGAGCCCCACTTCTGAGATCCTGTTACGCTTTCCTCAGGCTGGTAGCATAACCCTATTGCAGTCATAGTTTTCAGCCAGTGTCTGCGTCACCTGAGGAAATGTAAAACTCTTTTGAGGTAGGGTGCCTTTATATTGCTCTTGACTCTTAGAAAACGCTCAGTAAATGTGAAATGAAGTAGAATAAAATCATTACTCTCAAAACTCATTTTTGCTATATTCTATACAACCAGAGGTAAAGGGAAGATTGGTGGTGGTGTCTAACTTCACTGACTAGTCTTTTGGGCCAGGCGCGGTGGCTCACGCCTGTAATCCCAGCACTTTGGGAGGCTGAGGTGGGTGGATTACCTGAGGTCAGGAGTTCAAGACCAGCCTGGCCATCATGGTGAAACCCCATCTTTTAAAAAAAACCCAAAAAACAAAAAAACAGAGTTTCGCTCTGACACCCAGGCTGGAGTGCAGTGGCGTAATCTCGGCTCACTTCAGCCTCTGCCTCCTGGGTTCAAACAATTCTCCTGCCTCAGCCTCCTGAGTAGCTAAGACTACAGGCATGTGCTACCACTCCTGCTAATTTTTTTTTGGTTTTTGTTGTTTTGAGATGGAGTTTCACTCTTGTTGCCCAGGCCGGAGTGATCCACCAGCCCCAGCTTCCCAAAATGCTGGGATTACGTGAGTGAGCCACCACACCTGGCTGAATTTTGGGTTTCAAATGCCAAACCTGGGACAGCTGAAGACTCCTCAGTGATATGGACGACCAATAATACTGATTGGTAGGGGATGGAACTAAGATCTCAAAGCCTGGCAGGTAGCTGTCTAGGACATTTAGCATCAACTGACTTCTTTCTTCCTTCCCTTCAGGTAACTTAGGGATTTCCTAGGCCAGTTCTCAAAGAAACGCACCTTACATTATGACCAGGACACAGACACACCTACAGACACACATCCGTGACTGAATCAATACTTAGCCTTACACCATTGCACTGCTTGCTTTTCTTTTAGAGATAAGGTCTCACTCTGTTGCCCAGGCTGGAGTGTAGTGGTGAAATCATAGCTCACTGCAACCTCGAACTCCTGGGCTTCAAGAAATCCTCTCTCCTCAGCCTTCTAAATAGCTAGAACCACAGATGCACACCACCATGCCCCGCGATTTTCAAACATTTTTGTGGAGACAGGGTCTCAGTATGTTGCCCAGGCCGGTTTCAAACCCCTGGGCTCAAACAATCCTCCCACCTCGGCCCCCAAAGTGTTGGGGTTTCAGGCCTGGGCCACTGTGTCCAGGCTTGTTATTTTCTATCCTGTTGTTTTGTTTGCTTATCATTCTTGTCTTCCAACAGCAGTTTTTAAAAACTGTCTCGGGGTAGAGGGAGTATGGCTCACAGCTCTTTTTCTTAAATCTGCGCTGTGGCTCTTAGACCCAGATGTCTGTTATTCACTCCCAAGCCTCCTAGGCAATCCGCCAGTGAGATCGTCCTGCTGTTAGTCTTTGAGTTAATGGCCAGTCAGCCCTGGGTCTTAGTGGGTGGGAGTAGAAGTGAGGGCATGCAGAGAGAAAGCTCATTAAACATGGCTTTGCCCTGCCAGAGAGGTTGTTCTTTAAAAAGAAGCTTAGGTCTGTAATTTAAAAAAAACAATTAGACAATTTAGAAATGTAGTCATCTCCTGCTTAACACCAGTAATCTATTACTGAAAATTGGTTGTTCTGCATGAAAATGCTAACCTTCAGCCTATTTCTTATTTTAAACAAGAAAAATTATACTATGTCAACCCCAGACCCTCAATCAATTTCTTAAAAGGTTAACTAAAGCATGGTCAGGTACCTAAATATAATTCTTATAAAACGAAACATCTGGTCAGTTGTGAAATGTTTGAAACATTGCTTCTTGATCGCCAAATGATTAATATGGTCAGTAACAAATAGGGGCTTTTGTGCTGTAGAAGGCTGAAGACCAAGACAGGCTCATGCTTTCCTTTAGGCGGCTTCCCCCTGACCCTAGGCCCCTGACCACCTCTTAGAGCATTTGCTTTAGAAAACTTGTAAATTTTCTCTCTACATCTTTGAGATGCCAGGTTTTTTTTGGTGTTGGTCGTTATTTTATCTTTAGTCGATGCATAATCTTTCAGAAAGCCTTGTCAGTTTTACAACCCAGGAAAGTGGTTCTCCAAGACCTGGGAACTATTTCTTTGAAATGCAATCAGCAGGACATAGTATCTTTATCTCTGTTTCTGTGGGAGGGCAGCAGGAGCCTGACTCCCAGTTGCCTGTCTCCAAATTTCAAGATGTCATGCTCTAAGTTACAAAACTAACTCTTGTTGCAAAGCTAGGATACATTCATTTTTCCTTTTTATTGATTTCTGAACAACAGAAATTTGTTTCTCACACTTCTGAAGGCTGCGTGTCCGAGAGCAGGGTCCCAGCATAGTCAGGTTCTGGTGAGGGCCCTCTTCCAGTGGCAGATGCCCAGGTCTGGCAGTATCTCCCAGGGGAGGAGGGCAGAGGCTATTATTCCTTTGGAGAAAGCCAACTAGCAAATACACAATGGAATTTTAGTTAGCCTTTCAAAAGAAGGAATTTCTGCCATTTGCAACGACGTAGATGAACCTGGAGGACGATGCTAAATGAAAAAGGTCAGGCAGGAAAGGACATGTGCTGCAGGAGCTCACATAAACATGGAATCTAAAACAATCATGCTCATAGAAGCAGAGAATAGAATGGTGGTTACCAGGGGCTGGGAAGCAGGAGATGGGGAGATGGCAAATGATTACCATGTTTCAGTTAGACAGGAGAAATGCTTTTTGGAGATCGATTACACAGGATGAGAACTATAGTTAATAAAAATGTATTGTATATTCCAAAATTGCTAAGTGAATACATTTTAAATGCTCTTCCTACCAAAAAATGATGAGCATTGGCTGGGCGTGGTGGCTTATACCTGTTATCCCAGAGTTTGGGGAAGCTAAGGCAGAAGGATCACTTGAGGGCAGGAATTCAAGGCCAACCTAGGCAACATAGTGAGACCCTGTCTCTATAAAAAATAAAAAAATGGCTGGGGAAAGTGGCTCATGCCTGTAATCCCAGCACTTTTGGAGGCCCCCCATAGTGCTGAGATTATAGGCATGAGCCACCAATTCCAACTTGAGGTTGGGAGTTTGAGACCAGCCTGACCAACATGAAGAAACCCCGTCCCTACTAAAAATACAAAATTAGCCAGGCATGGTGGCGCATGCCTGTGGTCCCCGCTACTCAGGAGGCTGAGGCAGAAGAATCGCTGGAACCCAGGAGATGGAGGTTGCAGTGAGCCGAGATCTCGCCACTGCACTCTAGCCTGGGCAACAAGAGCAAAACTCCATCTCAAAAAATAAATAAAAATAAAAAAATTAGCCAGACATGCTCGTGTACCGTAGTCTTAGCTACTCAGGAGGCTGAGGTAAGAGGATGTCTTGAGCCCAGGCATTCAAAGTTATAGTAAGCTGTGATGGCACCCCTGCACTCCAGTCTGGGCAACAGAGTAAAAACTTGTCTCTTTCAAAAAAAAAAAAAACATGAGGTAATGGATACGTTAATTAGCTTGATTTAGTAATTTCACATTGCATACACATATATAACATCACACTGTACCCCGTAAAGACATGAAATTATAAGAAGCCAATGGCAAACATAGATGGCCTGTGACTTCCCTTGTGTCCTTCAGTACTAGTTCACCCAGTCCTTTAAAAAAACTACCCCTTCTGATGAGCAGTTTAGTTCAGACTTAGTTCTGGCTCCCCTCCCCTACTGCAGCATAACTCTGCCTGAAGTTTCAACGTTGTTCAGTGCAGTTTTTGCTTCGACACCACCAGTGGTCCTGTGTTGCACCCCTTTTGCTTTGTTTCATTTTGGTTTTTGTCTTTTATTTTTTTTTGGTAGAGATGGGGCCTTACTTTGTTGTCCAGGCTGGTCTTGAACTCCTGGCTTCAAGTGCTCCTCCTGCCTCAGCATCCCATGGTGCTGGGATTACAGGCCTGTTGCACCCCTTTTGTTGTTGTTATTTGTTTGTTTGTTATTTTTTAGTTTTTTTTTAAGGTGTCTTGCTCTGTTGCCCAGGCTGTAGCACCGTGGCATGATCATGGCTCACTGCACCCTCTACCTCCTGGCTCAACCAACCCTCCAGCTTCAGCCTCCTGAGTAGGTGGGACTACAGATGTGTACCACCCTGTGTGGCTAGTTTCTTTGTATTTTTTGTAGGACAGGGTTTCACTTTGCTTCCTAAGTTGGTGTTGAACTCTTAGGCTCAATCCATCCAACCACCTCTGCCTCCCAGAGTGCTGGGATTACAGGCATGAGTCACTACACCCAGCCTTAATTTTTGTATTTTTTGTAGAGACAGGGTCTCACTCTGTTGCTCAGGCTGAATTTAAACACCTGGGTTCAAGTGATCCTCTGGCTTCAGCCTCCCAAAATGCTAGGATTCTAGGCGTGAGCCCCTGTGTCCAGCCCCTTTTGTTGATAGCTCCACAACTTTCCAAAACGTTCACAGGGACTCTGTATTAGTTTTCTAGAGTTGCCATAACAGAGCACCGCAACCTGGGTGGCTTAAAAAAAACAGAAATGTATTCTCTCACAGTTCTGGAAGTCAGAAGTCCAAGATCAAGGTCTTGGCACGGCCATGCTGTTTCTAAAGGCTCCAGGGAAGAAGCTGTTCCATGCCTTACTTTTAGCTTCTGATGTTGCCAGTAAGTGCTTGTTGGTATAACACTTTAATCGCTGTCTCTGTTGCCACATGGCATTCTTCCTGGGTCTGTTTCTGTGTCTCTGCTTCTCATAAGGACAGCTGTCATATTGGATTGAGTCCATACTACTTAATATAGTTTGGATATTTGTCCCCTCCAAATTTCATATTGAAATGTGACCTCCAGTGTTGAAGGTGAAGCCTAGTAGGGGATGTTTGGATCATGGGGACGGATCCCTCATGAACGGCCTGGTGCTCTCCCCACAGAATGAGTGAGTTCTTGCTCTACTAGTTAATGTGCAGTCTGATGGTTAAAATCTCTTGCCATGTGACATACTGGCTTTCCTTGCCTTCCACCATGACTGGAAGCTCCCTAAGGCCTCTCCAGAAGCAGGCGCTGGTACCTTGCTTCTTGTACAATCTGTAGAACTGTGAGGCAGTTAAACTTCTTTTCTTTTCCTTTTTAAACATTTTTTATTTTATTTTATTTTATTTATTTATTTATTTTTTTTTTGAGACGGAGTTTAGCTCTTGTTACCCAGGCTGGAGTGCAATGGCGCGATCTCAGCTCACTGCAACCTCCGCCTCCTGGGTTCAGGCAATTCTCCTGCCTCAGCCTCCTGAGTAGCTGGGATTACAGGCACGCGCCACCATGCCCAGCTAATTTTTTGTAGTTTTAGTAGAGACGGGGTTTCACCATGTTGACCAGGATGGTCTCGATCTCTTGACCTCGTGATCCACCCGCCTCGGCCTCCCAAAGTGCTGGGATTACAGGCTTGAGCCACCGCGCCCGGCCTTAATTTTTGTATTTTTAGTAGAGAAGGGGTTTCACCATGCTAGCCAGGCTGGTCTCAAACTCCTGACCTCATGATCCGCCCGCCTCAGCCTCCCAAAGTTCTGGGATCATGGGCCTGAGCCACCTCGCCTAGCGACTAAACTTCTTTTCTTTGTAAATTACCCAACCTCAGGTATTCCTTTATAGCAATGCAAAATGGACCAATATAGTACTTGAGTGTGACCTCATCCTAACTTAATTTTTTTTTTTTTTTTTTTTGAGATGGAGTTTCCCTCTGTCACCTATGCTGGAGTGCAGTGGCAAGATCTTGGCTAACTGAAACCTCCACCTCCTGGGTTCAAGTAATTCTCCTGCCTCAGCCTCTCAAATAGCTAGGATTACAGGCATGCGCCACCACCCCCGGCTAATTTTTTTGTACTTTTAGTAGAGACGGGTTTTCACTATGTTGGGCAGACTGGTCTCAAACTCCTGACCTCAGGTGATCCGCCCGCCTTGGCCTCCCAAAGTGCTGGGATTACAGGTGTGAGCCACTGCGCCTGCCTTATTGTCACTGCTTTCCAGAGGTGCAGGGTCTCAGATAAAGATCAACACTGCTCAGTGGTCAGGAGGGAGAAAGACCTGTGTGCCACTGAGCACAGGCTGTAACTTCCTGCCTTTAGTTATTCTCAGTTACTCTTAGAAGTGGTTTATTTATCTTTGCAAAATGAATCTCACAGTCATGGGGTGCCGCTGCCACCAGGTGGCAGGGCCCACTTAGTGACTGTCAAACTTCAGCCTTGAAAGTATATTGCTACTAAAGATAAAATAGGTTGATACAGTGGCTCACACCTGTAATCCCAGCACTTTGGAAGGCAGAGGCAGACAGATCATGAGTTCAGGAGTTCAAGACCCGCCTGACCAACTTAGTGAAACCCCCATCTCTCCTAAAAATACAAAAATTAGCCGGACATGGTGGCATGAGCCTGTAATCTCAGCTCCTTAGGAGGCTGAAGCAGAATTGCTTGATCCTGGGAGGCAGAGGTTGCAGTGAGCCAATATTGCGCCACTGCCCTCCAGCCTGGGCAACAGAGCGAGACTCTGTCTCAAAAAAATGAAAGGGTATCCTTTTGTCAGACTTCAGTGGGCTGTGCAAGAAATCCAGGGAATGGCTGGGCGCAGTGGCTCACGCTTGTAATCCCAGCACTTTGGGAGGCTGAGGTGGGTGATCACCTGAGGTCAGGAGTTCAAGACCAGCCTGACATGTGGTGAAACGCCCAGTCTCTACTAAAAATACAAAAATTAGCTGGGTGCGGTGGCACATGTTTGTAATCCCAGCTACTTGGGAGGCTGAAGCAGGAGAATTGCTTCAGCCTCTGGGGGCGGAGGTTGCAGTGAGCTAAGATTGCGCCATTGCACTCCAGCCTGGGCAACAGAGGGAGACTCCATCTCAAAAAAAAAAAAAAAAAAAAAAAAAGAAAGAAATAAATCCAGAGAATGTGCAAGTTAAACTACTGGGATGCAGGAAGGCCACACCAGAGTTTCTACTCCATTTTAATTTTATTTAAAAAAGCAAGAATTTCAACTTTACTGACATTGATTATAAAGTTTGCACTGGATTCGTCACTCTGAATCTGTGTCATCGTTATGTGTCATCTCCTCAGGGAAGGACAGAAGCGTCACATTGTGGTGACTTTCCTCCCTGAACCCCTGCAGAGGACAGCATATTACAGGTTAGGAGTGACTGGTTAAAGGCGGATAGAATGATCTAGTTTCAACTAAACCTATCCTTACACCACAGATAAATGGCTTGAAAAGACTCCTACAGAGAAACTGCTGGTTTTCAACATGACTCTAATAGTGCATGTGCCAGCAAACAAGTAGCTGTTTGACAGCACCGACATCTATTCCTACAGGCGTAGAAACCCTTTGTCTACTATTTGACAAGAAAAGACAATAAAAATCTAACATAGTTTATTAGAAGTTGGTCAAAACATTCAAAATGACCAGCACTGTTTGAAATATGGATTTATTTTATTGTTACTATAAGCCTCACCCTAATTGTTGTGTATGAAGAGGTTTCATTAGACATCTGTTCTGGTTATTACAGCCACATATCACCCAAGATTTGAAATAAACTGCATTTAGGACCACTTCTTGGCCAGGCACAGTGGCTCATGCCTGTAATCCCAGCAATTGGAGAGGCTGAGGCAGGTGAATCACCTGAGGTCAGGAGTTTGAGACCAGCCTGGCTAACATGGTGAAACCCCGTCTCTACTAAAAATACAAAAATTAGCTGAACATGGTGGCACATGCCTATAATCCCAGCTACTTGGGAGGCTGAGGCGGGAGAAGAGCTTCAACTTGGGAGGTGGAGGTTGCAGTGAGCCGAGATCATGCCACTGCACTCCAGCCTGGGCAGCAGACTGAGACAAGAGCCAGTTATTTACATCAAGGGTCCCCAAACGCTGTTAGGAACTGAGTCACACAGCAGGAGGTGAGCAGCAGGCAAGGGAGCACTACAGTCCTGAGCTCCGCCTCCTGCACATCAGTGGTGGCACTAGGTTCTCATAGGAGCATAAACCCTATTGTGAACTGTGCATGTGTGGGATCTCGTTTGCACATTCTTTATGAGAATCTAATGCCCTGTGTTACATATAGTGAACCCCAAGTTTCTCTTCGAATAATCAGTATGTCAATATGTTCAGCTCTCTTATTCTTTAATTCTCTATTTTAAAGTTTAACTTCCTTGGCCGGGCATGGTGGCTTACGCTTGTAATCCCAGCACTTTGGGAGGCTGAGGCTGGCGTATCATCTGAGATCGGGAGTTTGAGACCAAACTGACCAAAATGGAGAAACCCCATCTCTACTAAAAGTACAAAATGAGCTGGGCGTGGTGCTGCATGCCTCTAATCCCAGCTACTCAGGAGGCTAAGACAGGAGAATCTCTTGAACCCAGGAGGGGGAGATTGTGGTGAGCCAAGATTGCGCCATTGCACTCTAGCCTGGGAAATGAGTGAAACTCCCTCTCAAAAAAAAAAAAAAAGAGTTTAACTTCCTTGTAGTTTCAGTAAACAACCTTTTCTACCAGTTCTAATCAGTAGTTCACATCTGCTCCCTGGGCCCGTGCCCCATCCTGACTCATCCTGGTCACCCACTCCGATCACCTGCTCCGGTCACCTGCTCCGACCCCTGCTTACCTGCTCTGATCTGCCATAACTGTCCTTCCTGCCAAACTACTCACGCGGCCACTCCAGCTCATACCCCTGCTCCATTTATTTATTTACTTACTTACTTACTTACTTATTTATTTAGAGACAGAGTTTCACTCTTGTTACCCAGGCTGGAGTGCAATGGCGCGATCTCGGCTCACTGCAACCTCCACCTCCTGGGTTCAGGCAATTCTCCTGCCTCAACCTCCTGAGTTGCTGGGATTACAGGCACGCGCCACCATGCCCAGCTAATGTTTTGTATTTTTAGTAGAGACAGGGTTTCACCATGTTGACCAGGATGGTCTGGATCTCTTGATCTCGTGATCCACCCACCTCGGCCTCCCAAAGTGCTGGGATTACAGGCTTGAGCCACCGCACCCGGCAGTCCCCTGCTCCCTTTAAAATAGTCAGAGTTAGACTAGACTGTGTGATCTAATCCTAGCCACTAGGAGAACGACACAGCAGTGGGGGCAACCTGCGTCAGGGCTTAAGTACCCCTTTCCCTCCTTGTCCAGGCATGTGCTCGCCATTGTTCCATCTGTGCGCCACACTCTTCTATAGAAGTAAAGTGCCTTGATGAGGAAATTTATATTAGAGTGATACTTTTGCAGCCTTGAAAATTCTACTTATAACACTGATTATCTGAGGTGGAACATTTTCATCCTGAAACCATCCCCACCCCACCACCAGTCCATGAAAAGCTGTCTTCCAGGAAACCAGTTACTGGTGCCAAAAAGGTCAGAGACCACTGCTTTACATTACTATTTCATAGTGTTGAACCAGCCTTTCAAAATTAGTGAAATGCAGAACGTACACTGGTCCTCTTCCCCTGATACAGGGAAGACCTGGGACTAGAGTCTATGTTTTTGTACTTATGAGATATGTTAAAGTACAGTTTTCAAGAAGGTAAAAATGTGGCTCTCTGGCAAATATACAACAAAATGTGTCAAAGATTATACTTAGCTCACCCATTAGTGAGGGAACCAGCAAAGAAACAGTGACCAATTCAAACAGCATTTGAAAAACAACATTTCTTTCTTCTTTTTCTTTCTTTTTTTTTTTTTTGAAACGAAGTTTCGCTCTTGTTGCCCAGGCTTGTTGCCCAATGCAATGGCGCGATCTCTGCTCACCACAACCTCCGCCTCCCGGGTTCAAGTGATCCTCCTGCCTCAGCCTCCCGAGTAGCTAGGATTGCAGACATGTGCCACTGTGCCCAACTACCTTTGCATTTTTAGTAGAGACAGGGTTTTTCCATGTTGGTCAGGCTGGTCTCGAACTCCAGACCTCAGGTGACCCACCCGCCTCAGCCTCCCAAAGTGCTGGGGATACAAAATACAAAAATACAAAAATTATCCGGGCATGGTGGGGCATGCCTATAATCCCACCTACTCAGGAGGCTGAGGCAGGAAAATCACTTGAACCTAGGAGGTGGAAGGTTGCAGTGAGCCAAGAACATACCACTGCACTCCAGCCTGGGCAACAGAGCAAGACTCCATCTCAAAAAAAAAAAAAAAAAAAAAAA
>NW_022437006.1:727606-732601 GCF_009761245.1 Sapajus apella
AAAAAAAAAAAAAAAAAAAAAAAAAAAAAAAAAAAAAAGAAATATAGCATGCACAGTTAAGTCCATAATACTTTATAATGGTAATAAAAGTCTGTGTTACTGATGGACTTATTCTGTTCTTTGTTATTTTAGAGTATACTCCTACTTATTAACAAGACGTTAACTGCAATAGCCTGGCAGGTCTTTTAGGTGTTCCAGAAGGCCTTGTTATCATAGTAGATGACGGAGCCCTGCATGTTATTGTCCCTGCAGACCTTCCAGTGGGACAAGACATGGAGGCGGAAGACAGCAATATTGATGATTCTGACTATAAGTAGGCCTTGACTAACGTGTGTGATTGCATCTTAGTTTCGAACAAAAAAGTTGAAAAAAATGTAGAAAAGCTTATAGATTAAGGATATAGAAAGGAAATATTTCTGTACCACCATACAATGTGTTTGTGTTTGAAGCTAAGTGTTATTACAGAAGAGCCAAAAGCTTTTAAAAATTGAAAAGTTTATAAAGTAAAAAAGCTATGATAAGCTAAGATTTATTAAGAAAGTGTTCTGCAGCCTGGGCAACATAGTGAGACCCTGTCTCTACAAAAAACATAACAAATTAGCTGGGTGTGTTGGCTGACGTCAGTGGTCCCAGCAACTTGGGAGGCTGAGGCAAGGGGACTGCTTGAGCCCTGGAGGTCGAGGCTGCAGTGATCTGTGATTGCACCACTGCACTCCAGCCAGGTGAGAGCTGGACCCTGTTTCAAAAATAAAATAAAATAAAATAATACATAAATAAATAAATAAATGCAGTGTAGCCTAAGTGTCCAGTGTTCTAATCTACAGTCATGCATTGTAATGTAAGTTTTCACAGTCACTCACTACTTACTCAGTGAGTCACCCAGAAAACTTCCAGTGCTGCAAGCTCCATTCACGGAAAGTGCCTGATAAACTACAGGTCACTTTTGGCCTGCCTACCTGCCTGCCTTCCTTGCTTCCCACCTTCCTTCCTCCCTCCCCCTCCTTCTCCCTTCTTCCCTTTCGCTCTTTCGCTCTTTCTTTCTCTCTTTCCTTTCTTTCTCGATGGAGTCTTGCTCTATCAACCAGGCTGGAGTGCAGTGGCACAATCTCGGCTCACTGCAACCTCCGCCTCCCAGAAAAAAGCGATTCTGCTGCCTCAGCCTCCTTAGTAGCTGGGATTATAGGCATGTGCCACCACACCGAGCTACAGTTTGCTTTAAAGTAAACAGGCTTCTAAATTAACGGCCTGGGGGAGGGCTTGTGATTCACGCAGACATCCTGTCCCTGAGTAAAGAATCCTATTTTGAGTCAACCTCTTGACACTGAAGAGGACTCTGACTCACTTTCAAATCAAACGTCGGTATTTTAGCCTTTAACTGCAATCTGTAGCCAAAGATTATAACCTCTGTATTTTACCCTCCAATGAAAAGGATGGTTCTGCTGTCAGGAGTCCTCCTCCCTTCTTCTAAACTTTCCCATGAAAGCCTTCCAACTTGTAGCGGACTCCAGAACACTCTCAACTTTTTTAGCCTGTCTTCCCAGGTCGACCATAAATACAGCCTAGGTGTGTGGTGGGCCAGACCACCTAGATTTGTGTAAGCATGGGAGGCCCATTTTTCCTGACAGTCATACCAACAGATTTCCACAGAGCTGCCTTAACATTGAGCAAATAGTTAAACCAGGGAAATCAGTGCCCAGACAGCAAAGCTGAAAATGAAACATATGGTCAGTAGGAGCCTTGCATGGGCTTCTCCCTAACCTGGAGCAAACAAAATAACAGAGACAGCCTTAAATTCCTAGTGCCAGAACCGGTCTTGGGTCAACAAAATCTGAGAGGAGTCAAGGTAACAGAGACAGCTGTCTGCATAGATTCATTGGAGAGTCTAAGGCAGCTCCCCAGACCAAGCTGTGAAGGAGGTAAGATAGAAATAATCACTCCGGTACCACAGTAGACAGGCCTTGAAGATACTGGGGCCCTCACAGCCTAACCTGACTTAGCAAGCATTTTTGCCTTTGACCTTCTAGTTGAAACAAAATTAGTTACCAAATTAGACTTAGGAAAATCCTATACTGCATGTAGGCACATAACCCCAACCTATATAATCTTTAAGAAAATTGGCTGGGTGTGTTGGTACACACCTGTAATCTCAGCACTTTGGGAGGCCGAGGTGGGCGGATCACAAGGTCAAGAGATCAAGACCATCCTGGCCGACATGGTGAAACCCCGGCTCTACTAAAAATACAAAAATTAGCTGGGCGTGGTGGCACAAGCCTGTAGTCCCAGCTACTCAGGAGGCTGAGGCAGGAGAATTGCTTAAACCTGGGAGGCGGAGGTTGCAGTGAGCCGAGATCGCACCATTGCACTCCTGCCTGATGACAAAGCAAGACTCCATCTCAAAAAAAAGAAAAAAAAGAAAAGAAAATTGTAACACCTTGAGTTTATCTAGTGGAATTATCTCCGGCCTGCTCCTTGTATCAGGTTACAGCCGTAAATCCCCTTCTTTCCTAGTTTTTCTGCTTATCATTATCAGGCCTTGAGAAAACATAGCTGGACCCAACTTGGTACCGGGAACATAAAATATAAGTATACTTTATGATGTTCACACAATCTGGCTTCCAATAAACCTTTGTTTTTTTGTTTTGTTTGTTTGTTTGTTTTTGAGACAAGAGTCTTGCTCTGTTGCCCAGGCTGGAGTGCCGTGGTGCAACCTCTGCTTCCTGGGCTCAAGAGATTTCTCACGCCTCAGCCACCCGAGTAGCTGGGATTACAGGTGCGCACCACCACGCCCAGCTAATTTTTGTAGTTTTAATAGAGATGGGTTTTGCCATGTTGGCTAGGCTGGTCTTGAATCCTGACCTCAAGTGATCTGCCTGCCTCTGCCTCCTAAAGTGCTGAGATTACAGGTGTGAGCCACCGTACCCAGCCCCAATAAACCTTTCTCAAATTATTTGTGCCTCAACAGCCTTAATTTTGGTCAACATGTCCTATACATGTGTACCATTTTTTATCTTCTATACCATATTAAAAATAATTAAAAAAAAAAAAAAGACGGAATTTCACCTTGTTGGCCAGGCTAGTCTTGAACCCCTGACCTCAAGTGATCCGCCTGCCTCAGTTTCCCAAAGTGCTGGGATTACAGGCTTGAGCCACCACACCTGGCCTTCTATACCATATTTTTACTGTGCCTTCTTATGTTTAGATACAAAATTACTTGCCATTGTGTTACAGTGGTCTCCCATATTTAGTATACGAACACACCGTACAGGTTTGGAGCCTAGGAGCAATTTGCTCTTCCATACAGCCTAAGTGTATAGCGGGCTGAATCATCTAGGTCTCTGTAAGTGCGCTCTATAAGGTTTACACATGGACGAAATCGCCTCACGCATTTCTCCCCGCTGTTGAGCAGTGTGTGGCCTGAATCTGTCCCACCAATAGAAGTTATTTGCATTTCTTCCAGACAAAAATCTTCAACTGAACAAGCAGTTTCTCAAATTCTGGGACCCTTAATCAATAGTAACTAATGGGATAAACTACATTACTATGGTCCTCTCTGGCTGAATCCAGCTTGTGTATTTTGTAAATGAAGTTCTGTGGGAGCCCAGTCTATCTATCTCTTTGCTTATTGTCCATGACTGCTTTTGTGCCACAGTGGCAACCCCGAGTACGCACAGCAGAGGTCCTAAAGCCCACAGATTTAGACCTGAGCTCTCAACACAGAAATCCTAAAGCTCACGGACTTAGAGCCTGAGAAATTTACTATGTGAACCTTTACAGATAAAGTTAATTGGCCATCGCTCTAGACAACCCTATGATGATTTTTGCCATCACACAAGAGTGAAAATGTCAGAGACATGAGAACCAGAGCAACCCCATATTGAATAGGGGCTGGGTAAAATGAGGCTGAGACCTACTGGGCTGCATTCTTAGATGGTTAAGGCATTCTAAGTCACAGGATGAGATAGGAGGTTGGCACAAAATACAGGTCTTAAAGATCTTGCTAATAAAACAGGTTGCCGTAAAGAAACGGACTAAAACCCACCAAAACCAAAATGGCAGCAAGAATGACCTCTGGTTGTCCTCACTGCTACACTCCCACCAGCACCATGACAGTTTATAAATGCCATGGCAACACCAGGACGTTGCCCTATGTGGTCTAAAAAGGGGAAGCATGAATACTCCACCCTTGTTTAGCATATCGTCAAAAAATAACCATAAAAATAGGCAAGCAGCTGCCCTTGGGGCTGCTCTGTCTATGGAGTAGCCATTCTTTCATTCTTTTACTTTCATGATAAACTTTCACTGCCCTCTACTGACTTGCCCTGAATTCTTGTGAGAGATCCAAGAACCCTCTCTTAGGGTCTGGATTGGAATCCCTTGCCTGTAACAAAAGGATGTGCTATTTAGCTTTTTGCCTTATTTCCAAGTTTTGCACACTTTTTCTGACCAACACTTGAGAACCTTTAATATGTAGTTTTTCTGTTTCCATTGTCTTCATTTAGGCCTTCTGGTTCCAATTACATTTTAATTCAACCAGTGTTTACTGAACACATACTACGTACTAGAAGCTACTGCAATGATTAAAACCTAGTCCTCACTTTCACATTTTGTGAGGAACTCAAATGTGTGACTGCAAAGGGTTCTTCTTTTAGAGGAGAAATCTAAGACCCTTCTAAGGAAGATTTCCTAGGTATCTGAAGACTGGAGGCAGGGGGAGAAAGAGAAATGAGGCATGTTAATAGCTGGTAGAGGGAAACGTGTATTTGCTTTGGGGACTCTGATTTTAAGAAAATCACTTCCACTTTGGAGGCCAAGGCGGGCAGATCACCTGAGGTCGGGAGTTCAAGACCAGCCTGACCAACATGGTGAAACCCCATCTTTAAAAAAAAAAAAAAAAAGAAAATCACTTCGATGGGTCTTTTGATTGTGAAAAAGTGAAGCCAAAGTCCTATTTTAAAAAAGAGACATTTCAAGTGAGGACTCAGCTCTGATTTTTTT